>NC_056729.1:517069590-517324590 GCF_019279795.1 Protopterus annectens
ATGTGTAGGGTTGGGTGCTTGTAGGCTCCCAATAGCTCTGTTTATGAGTTACATAATTATGGACTCCATGGCCCTGCAGATCAGGCTAATTAGGCTTATAAGACTATAGTTCCCATGGTCTGTTGTGCACCAACACTTGTGGAGTGTGCCAAACTTGCTGTAACTCATGCAACAGTTTCATATCCTATACTCTCAACAGACTGTTCAGGTGCAGGGTCTGTTCTGGAGTTCACATATGACACAGCCAGGGAAGCCATGTCATCCCATAGATGCCATGTTTTTAGGTTTGGATAGAGCTGTTTGACCATTGTATATGTGATTTCTGGGTTTTCACAATCTTCAGGTATGGTAATGGGCCCTTTTGTCAGTGAGAGGGGGGTAAATATGTATGAACCTGTCTGACAAGATGTTGGCAATGTCAGTCATGTACGTGTATTCATTTACACTTTGCACTGACTCAGAACATATATGAGTTTACATTGATATTTATGACATAGCGAAAGAAAGCTTCATGGTTCTCTATGGACTCTTTGGCAATACTTTTGCCAGAACATGGCTTGGATAATGCTGGGAGTGCTCATTGTTTCTTGATGATACTGATCAGAGATTTATTGATCTTCTTTGGATTTTCACTTTCTTTGAACAGCTTAAGTACTTGTAGTACATAATTTGATTATGACAGGGGTCCAATATATTATATGGGTCTGTTTTCATATCACTGTATGCACACAAGGCAGGATTGGTGAACAGTGACAAGTGTCTGGAGTAAGAACTGCAACTGCCAGATGTGTGTGGCCCACTGCTGTACTCAGACATGGCCTAAGTGTGTGAGCATGCCCAGTATGACCTTTCAGTATGTTGCTGACTGAAATTGTCTAAATTTGTTTAAGTGTGTGAGCATGTCCACTATGGGCATATATACTATATGTGTGTGAAAAATCAAGTTGTTTTTTACTTCAGGGCTCACCTTTGTGTCGTACATTGACAGGAAGCACGCTTTGCCTGCAGGGATCCATGAGTCAATTTGCATAGACTTATCAACATTTCTAGATACAGGGAGGACAACTATTATTTGTACATTTTTACCCGGGGGGGCACACCTGATTGTTACTGTGGGTGTACATAGGATGAGGGGTACACCTGACACATACACATTTGCTAGGCCTGCACTGCTATGTCAGGTACTCCATTTCAGTCTGTACTGTTGCATATCGTACTGGTTTGAGGCATACCACTGTACTACAGACTTTATCTTCCAGTTACACGCATATTAGTTTGTGACTTCATAGCCTACCCAACCCACATCACACTGCCTGGCCTGCTGTTATCTGTCTGCATAGGCCTGGGGGGAGGTTACTCATATGCCTCTTCAGAGGGCATGATACAGCATTTGTTTGTGTTTGCGTTTGTCTACAATTGTCCTGCTGGCTGTGACTGTTAGGTATGTGACCTCCCCCCCAACTGGTATGTGTGGGTGACTTAAGTTGTGTCTGTGCCAGTGAAAAGTGGTTCAGTACTGTGACTATAGTGCACAGTATCCTGAGTTCGAGTCCTGTCACTGCTTTTTATTTTCCTGCTGGGCAGACCTGACTGGTTAAGGAACAGTAAAGCAGGTATGAGCGTGTTTACCCGACTTTGCTCGACTTTGCCCGACTTTGTCCAACATTGCCCAACATTGCCTGATGTTGCCCGACATTGAGCTGGTTAGTGTGGTGTGCAGCTATGCGCAATTGTATTTAAATATGCTCAATACTGGTAAAATGTGCTTAGCAGTGCTTTATATTGCTTAAAATAGGGACTCATGCCTCAAGTGGTGCTGCAGGGCTGCCTATGTCGGATGCACATATTACACTCCGTATACATGTTTGAAAACAGGTAGTGTCAAGTTAGTCATCCCTTTTACTGTATGTGTGAGTCAGAGGGAGGTGTCATTTCCAGGGTTCCTACTGAGCCAGTGTATGTGCTATGCGTTGCCTCTTTTCCAAGGCCAGGGCATACTGGGCACACCTCCTTCTGCCTACTGGGGCAGGCTCAGGTTGTTGTTCCTCCGAGTCACGCTGTGGATGTGCAGGACTTGGCAATGGTGGGGGGCTGTTTGGCCCTGCCCCATGTTGTTCCTGCTGCAGCTGTTTCCGCAGGATCATATTGTGTAGCATGGCACATACCATGACAATTTGGGAACATGTAGTTGGTGAGTACTGCAAGGCTCCATCAGATGTGTCCAGGCACCAGAACCGTGACTTGAGCATCCCAAACACACGCTCAATTATGTTTCTTATTTGTGCGTGTGCCTCATTATGGAGATCTTGTTTGAGTGTGTGTGCATTTCTGATGGGTGTCATCAGCCACAGCTCTAGTGCGTATCCAGCATCCCCCACTAGATGACCATCAGGGATGTCCCCATTGGCAAATCTCTGGTACAGCTGCGTCAGATGCCAGATGTGGGAATCGTGATAGCTTCCAGGGCAGCCAGCACACACATTCATTATTATGCCCTGGGCATCGCACATGACCTGGCAGTTGATGGAGAGGAAGCCCTTGCTGTTGATGTAGACCCTACCCTACTCACCAGGTGGTGCTTTGATGTGTATGTGCGTGCAGTCTATTGCACCCACTACCTCAGGGTATTCTGCTATTTGGTGGAAAAGATGCATATTGCTGGCCAATGCTTCATGGGAATTAGGGAAATATACGTGCTCACCGACATGTGCTGACGTGGCATCCAAGAACTGGTGCAATACCCTGGATGCTGATGCCTGTGAAATCCCCATCATATCACCAGTTGGTCTCTGGAAGGTACCTGTAGCTAGTATTCTTAGGCCAACACATACCATGGTATCCACTGGGATGGGCTCCCCTCTGTTAGTTCTGTGTGTGAGGCGTGGCCGGCACAGCTCAACAATTTGCTGCAGGAGGTCTCTGTCCACCCTATAGCACTCCACTATCTCCAGCTCATGTAGCCCCTGGTAGGTTACTCTGGGTCTGTACACTCTTCTCAATCTCCTCACTGTGGGTTGCTCAGCAGCATTCACAACATCACCACCCTCAGCACCTTGCACATGTTGGTTTATGATAGTAAGAGCAGCCCCTAACATTTTGTCTGACTTTAAAGTTTTTAAGCTTTCCCTCATTGTATACTGTAGTGTTGCAGAGTTCTTGGGAAAAAACAGGGAATAATGCTGTTTGCAGATTTTAAAGTGCTGGGCTGGGCTGGGCTAGTCTGCTGCCTGTGTAATTGGCTGATTCTGATATATTTCATCTGATAGCTCTGCTAGTTCTCCTTGGTTAACTTCCTACTACTTATTTTCCTTCCTTTTCCCTTTCTGTTTCTGCCCGGGGCAACGCAGCACAAATGTGCGCACACTCTGTGTGCACGTTTGCAAGAAATTTCAGATATTTTCACAGTGTTCACCTTTGGTTTCTGGTTTTCAAAAAGAACAACTGTAGACACACCTCTTGCAATCCTGAGCAATTCAGGGCAAACACAAGACACTGTGCTCCAATTAGCTTACAGCTTTCTCACATACCCCCTCATGATGTTACCATAGCTCTCAACCTTCCATCCCCAAAATGAGGAACACTCAACTTCATAATGTGGAACAAATGGGCAAAATGTGGAATACATACTAATAGCTTACTAACAACTTCAACTAGGAAGGTCATAGGATGGTTAAAATATGCTGTTTTTACTTATAAGGATGATCCTTTAATGAATTAATATGATTAATTTCTATTTACCATGGATTTCACTTTAAAAAATTCCTAGCACTGAATGTGTGACAGACTTTTTCAATGTGGGACTTTGAGGAGCTTCGAGGAACATGAACTTTTTAAGACGCCAAATGAAGTACGTTCCTCATAATGAGGTGCACTTGAGAGGTATGGATGTTACCTATATTCTACTCTACTACTCACCTACTCCTACACTTACACTCTTGGGACATGGCTCACATGCTGGGGAAAATTGTGATTCGCTATCCTTATCCTCATTTGCATAGGATTGCTTACTAATGCATGGTTACATCTCTCACACTGAGCCCCCCCCCTTAGCAACCAGTACTCAGTGGCCATGTTGTCTTCAGCCTGCCATTCACCTGCATGGCAGGATAAGCTTTTTAGTGAAAATGGCTATTTTTGACTATTTTTAAATTATTTTCTTGTTTTTATAAGAGCCGCACATTTGCGCGGTGCTGCGCTACGCTTAAACATCAGAGATCGGGGGAAAAAAGTTAATTTTAATAATTTTAAACATTTATAAATGCCAATGGCCTTATATTTGTCCATTGGCATGCTTCCTCAACTGTATGCATCCTTTATTTGGAGCTGTCATAGCTCCGTTTAGCTATTTGCAGAACGGTACTCCGTTACCAACGGAGTACATTTCTGCAGATAACACTAATCTTCCACGGACAGGTTAGTGTTTCCTGGATTGCAAATTTACCTCATTTGCATAGCTTTCAGCAGCAAATGAGGTAATTTGCATACCATGACACTATCCATGCAAGAGTAGCTTTAGCAGCTCTCGTGCATGCCTCTGCTGGCTGTACCTGGATCGTACGGCAGACATATTGCCTCCGTGAGCTCCTACACTCTTCTTGCACTCCATGCAAGCTTTCATAAATCTGGCCCATGTTCTCAGATGCCTGATCTTGTCTCTAGAAGGTTATGTAGGAATTATGAAATGATAACTTCAGATAAGCAAACTGTGCTTTTCAGTGTACAGTTGAAAACATGTGCACCTAAAAGTCACTGACTGTTATTTTGAATTCTGCTAGCAAAGACAAGGAAAGTCATATGAGGACACTGAATGTTATCTGCTACACCTGATACGGCGGAATGTATATAACTGGTTTATGAATATCTGTCTTTGTGAAAGAATAGATCAAGCACAATTTTAAATAAATATATATAAATTTTAGTCAAAAGCAGAAGTTTATTGGGAAAGTATATGAACTGACTAGAACTGTTGATATCTGATAAACTGCTAGCTTACATGTCACTTATTGACATGCAGGATATTTGATTTATAGTAGAAGTAAAATATGTTGATTATGTTTCCCTATATGAGTTATATCCAATTGTATACATAGCATTATGTGTAGGTATTTGTTACTTTTACCTCAGAAAATTTTGATACAATTGTTTCCTTCTTTTCTTACAAGTAGGCCAGGATAAATAGACAATTGTGGTGTTAAGTAGCAAGCAACCTGTAGCATAATCCTGCCTGTAGCTATTCAGATATTTAGCAAGGCCTGTACAGAACCAGTTGTCCCAGGAAAAGACTGCATAGTAAAATAGTTGAACCATATTATGGAAAGAAGTAGTATTAGGTAGGTTCAGTGGAGGGCATACACAAGAAAAGTACAAATCACCAGAATGTTGATCATCACAGAAAAGGTAGGCAAGCATAGTCGAGGCTATGTGCACTCATCTGCAAAAAAAAGACAACATCACCTCTACATGCACAGTGACAGACAGTCGAATGAGGATTAGCACAGTAAAATGACAAGCCAATTCAACATATAAATGGGAAGGAAAGAGGCGAGAAAGGATGCTAGAAAATGGGGTACAGCAAGTACAGGAAAACACACAAAGTTAACTACTTGTGTGACAACTAGATGAAAAAGGCCCTTTTTTGTGTGAAAGTCTCCCATTTGAAATATATAGAAAGATGAAGGGTAGATATGGAAGGTTGTGAAAACTGGTTGTGGGAGATATAGCAGGAGACATGAAGGCAGCAGGGCAAGATAAACAAACAGACATAAAATGCAGGCATAGACAGACAGGAGCAACAGAGGATGGACACAAACAGAGGGTGGAAATCTGGTGATGTAGAGGCCTTGAGAGCAAACAAAGTATACAGGGAATGACACAGATGGCTTGGGAACAACTGGATGAAGGATAGGGCAGGATTCATGGTGGATGCCATCCCAGCCCAGAGGCCAGTCCACTCAGATATCAGTTACTTCTATGGCTAATGTTATGTTCAAACTCCTCCTCCAATGGCCTAATGCTCAGACCCTGCTGGACACACATATTGACTAGCTGCATCTGGAGGAGTTTCATGGCTTTAAGGCAGGCATCCAACATTCATTGCAGTTTGGATGATACTAACCTCTACAACTGCTATTGACAGACTACAGGAGACTCCTCCAGGCCACTAAGAGTAGAGGAGTCTCCTCCCCACAAATAAGTGGTCATTGAAGTCACCAGTGAATCCAAAAGGTCATTTTTAACTGGGTAACTTCCATCTTACTTCTGAGTGCTACACCTGACAACCATTGGTGACCCAGGTCCTGAGGCATCATCTGGCACAGGCCGAGGTGACTGCTGCTGCTGGTCCACCTCCACAACAACTTGACCCACAGAAGATGAGGAAAAAAGGCATTAGTACACACATATGTTCCACATAAAATTGCAGCTGAACAATGCAGTTGAGCACATGGCATATGAACCTTGCTGTCAGGAGAGGTGTTCTTGCCTACTGTGACATCCCTCCATCTTTTTTCTGATACTGCTTTGTTACTGAAAGACAAAGTAGGCTAGACTCTGTATTGTGGTAGACCTGTGAAGAGAATACAGAGAGAGAAAAAACATTGAGGTTTACAGTAGCACTCTAGCACTCTATCTCACTAAGTTCAGCCTCCCACTCTTGAAGCAGGTCAGGGTGGTTATGCTGTAAGCCATGGTATTGATTCCTGCAATCCTTACCAGAAAGGGTGATGCCAGTGGCAGCACTAACTGATCTGATAAACTTATGCTAAGTATACAGTTTGTATAGTGGACCATCATAATGGCCCAGCAAGCACTCCTGAAAGTCCTTATGGAGGCAGAACAAGACAGTTGTGCTCTCTTTTGGACACCAGGAAAGAGACCTGCTGTTCCCAGCACTGAGGAAGCCAACACAGGTTCATTGGAGAAGCAAGATGGTAACCCCATATGAATAGACATGCATTCCCATGTCATGGATTGCTACAGATGTGTGCTATCAAATGTCTATCAGTAAGAACCACAAAACTATTAGCAACACAGGCTTCATACATTAGCATAGTGTGTACACAGCCCTATCCATTTCACAAGCATAGTAATTCTAGTCTGTGTGGATAACTTTTTGTGTTTATTTCAGCAATTCAGAGATAGGAATGTGTCATTATTGGAAAAACTGCTACACAAAGAGACCCTTATTAGCATGATATAAAGCACAGCTGCAACTTTGTGCAAGAGCACTTTAAGATGAGCAACTGTTAAATCAGGAGTTTACAGAATACAGCTTTGAACGTCCAGACAGGCATGCAGAAGGAAGAAGATGCCCGGCAACATACTCAAGCACTGTGCTCAACAACCATGTTGGATCGCAGTAACAAGGAAATAGGGGATGGAGAGTATGTGGGTGTTTGAACACAGCACATCAAGATATTCATGTGTACATATGCTACTCACATAGGTTAAGAATATGTCTTAGTGCTGCCACAGGTATCTTGTGTCTGTTCTTTCACAGGTTCTACTGGTGAGGGCTCAACAACAAGAGGACACTATATATCTGATGGCAGCAGGTGACCTGTGGCTGACAATGAGAGCAATACAGGCACACGGGTAAAACAAAATTCTAAAGACATAATTCTCAATACAAAGCCCTAAGCACAAAAATGAAAACAGAGTTCTTAAGAGTGGTTCCTAAATGCACAACTCTGCATACAGAGCTGTGCAGGCAGAATTCTTTAAAAAGAGTTCCAAACAAATGTTTACATATTGATTTCTAAAGACAGACTTCTGCACACAGATATTTAAACATAGAATTTTATAAACACAATTCTACAGGTAGAATTTTATATACTAAATTCTGAAAACAGAATTTTATGGATAAAATGCTAAACACAAGAATCAACAGATGTAATTCTAAAGACAGAATTCTAAAGATTTAATTCTACAGATTTAATTCTAAATGAGAATTGTTCAGATAAAATACTAAATGCACAATTCTGCAAGTAGAATTCCAAATGCAGAATTCTAATCCTGGAATTGGAAAAACAGAATTTTTCACAGAAAATTCTAAACTTACAATTCCACACATAGAACTGCACATTTAGAATTCTACAGTAAGAAGTCTAAACATACTATTTTATGTACTAAATCCAAAAACAATTCAGCAAATATATAGTTAAAGGATTCTATGAATGAAATTTTACAGACTAACTTATAAACATATAATTCAGAATGCAGAATTCCACAGATAGAATTCTAGAGAGATAATTCTACAGATAAATTTTTACATACAGAATTCTAGAGAAAAAATACATTTTATTGCTAGAATTCTAAATATAGAATTATACGCGTAGAACTCTGCAGACAAAATTTTAAATGCAGAATTTTCTAGACATCTACTTTCACAGGTGAAATTCTAAATGCAGCATTCTATTGGTAGAATTTTACCGCTAGAAATTTTCCCATATAAAACAGAAAATTTTTGAACACAATTATAAAAACTGAATTCTACAGCTATAATAATCCAGATTCTACAGACAAAATTAGGATAGGATGGTAAATACAGAGACATTCAGGTAGATTCTAAGCATAGACATCAAAAGTCAGAATTCTAAATACAGAAGTTGAATTCTGATAAAGCTCTACAGATAGAATTCCAAGCACATAATTCTACAGATAGAATTCTAAAAAATAGAATTCTAAAGATAAGCCCCCAGATTTACTAATCTAGTCCTGCACGGAAGCACCCATTTTGGAGCAGGATGGCAGCGCATCATGCATAGTAGTGAAGGCATGCTGCCCGAGCTCCTAGTCTTACACGGAGCGTGTATGAGTGCAGGGGCATGTCTGAGAGCAGAGCACTCAAAATAAACATGCCCCTGCGATGTTGAACAGCAGAAAGTGGAAATAAATGAGTGAGACTACTCATAGGTGTCCACATATCCCCACCAACAAGTCACCCATGTGTACAACAGCAACAGGACATAAAAATCAAAAGACAAAACCCCTGCATTGTTTTCTAAAACTCTGAGTATAGCTAACCATAGGTGCGTGGGTGTGCCCAGCCCATTGCTTAGCTATGGTTAAAGCAGCCTAAAAGGCTGAAGAGGATAACAAGGACAATATATGCAAATGAAGCATCTCAGCAAAAGTGTAGTGGGCAGAGCGTTTGCCTACCGAGCAGGCATTCCTAGTTCGAGTCTCAGTGCAGCACAGTCTATTTTACATGGCAAAGCATGGTATAAGCAATATTTGTATCGCAAAACCCACTAAATAACATATATTTATGAACTGGAGTACTGCAGGAAATGCACATGTGAAGACTCAGTATCATAATGAATAAGGCAGCAGTAAGCAGGTGTAAGCACAGATAAGCAGTAGTAAGCATATGTAAGCACTAGTAAGCATGTGCAAGTGTGTTTGCGTAAGTAACTGCCTACACAGATTAAGCGAAGGAGAAGCTAACTGGGTGTAAGAAACTGTGACCAGAAGATAGCAGTGCTTACCTCTGCACAAACCCACTTAAAACTGCTTTAAAGTGCCTTATTTACTCGGTATCCAATGGCCAGTGTTCTGTCCAGCAACAAAATAAACAGCTTCTACCAGGCTCGAATGCAGGACCATGCACATCATATACACAATGATTTACCACTAAGCCATGCCAGATATGCCTAAATCATATGTTGTCAGAAACATCCAGATGTCCAAATCCAGCTCCAGACAAGTGACAAGTGGAGTACCTCAGGGTTCAGTCCTGGGACCGCTTTTGTTTGGCATCTACTTCTCTGAAGTACAGGCCAACACTAAGGGACTCTGGATAACAAAGTTTGCAGATGACTGCAAACTGGGAGCCATTATTGAATCCCCAAATGATGTGGATACTCTACAAAAGGGCCTTGCAGAAACAGATGCTTGGTGTCAGAGCCATGGGCTCAAGCTCAATACCAAAGAAATGTATAGTTATCCCCTTTGGGAAAAAACATGTATCCGTGAATTACCATATAGGTGGCAGTACACTAAACACCGAAAGTTTGATAAGAGACTTAGGGACACAGGTGGACAGTGGTCTCACCTTCGATAACCACATCGCCACAACAGTCAGGAAATCCTTCTATGTGGCACACCTCATCACTAAGGGCTTTTCATCCAGAAAAAAGGAGGTCATTGTCCCACTGTACTCATCCCTCATTAGACCCATTATAGAATACAATGCCCCATTTGGTATGTACCTCTCAAGACATCTGCAACAACTGGAAAGGCCACAGAAATACCTCATTAAAAGAATCACAGGCCTAAAGCAGATGCCCTACGCTGACCGCCTTAAAAAACTCCAGCTATACTCTGTCGCATATCGTCTACTCAGAGGCGATCTTTGCTTAACATACAAGGCCATGTCAAACCCAGAGCTGTTGGACATGCTACACTTAAAGAAATCCCAATCCCTCAGAGCCACACCCTCCAGGGATCTAAACCTTGTCATCACAATAAACAAAACATGCTGGAGGGATAGGTTCCTGACCCAGAGACTCCCCAGACTCTGGAATAGATTGCCCATATATGTCAAGCAGAGTGCCTCTTTGGTCCTCTTCAAAAGGAACCTTGACGATTGGAAGGGAGAAAGGAAATTCACCCCGGGGATCACGTCAGTCGCCCTGACAGACAGGGGTCCAGGGAAGTAAATAGTGTTAGAAGAAATAGCCAGGGAATTGTTATGGCTAGGCTTGTATAGGCCCTAGGGCTGATAGCCTAGTACCGACCTATGAACCTATGAACCTATAACCCCAGCACAGTCATGCAACAGTACAGAGAATGTATATCTACATCTAGTTGTATGTGTGTGTGTGTAAATATATTACTATTTAAATGGATACAACATATCTATATATGTAGTTACATATATATATATATATATATATATATATATGGGTCACTTCATTTGGTCGTCAACTCATTTGATCTAAACTCATTTGGTCGGCAGTTCGTTTGGTCGACAAACAGTATTCAAGGCAAAAACCTGGGATTTGCCCCCCTCCCCAATGTCGTGTGACCCTGGAGTTGATATATATAGATATGGGGTGTGTGGGGGCACAGCCACCCACATTGGGGGGTGTGGGGGGTGAAGCCCCCCACCTATTTCCATTTAAAAACATGAAAATTCAACAAAAACTACACATTTTAAATGAAAATAGGTGGGGGCTTCGCCCCCCACCCCCCTAACTATATATATCAACTCCAGGGTCACACAAAATTGGGGAGGGGGGCAAATCCCAGGTTTTTGCCTTGAATACTGCTTGTCGACCAAATGAACTGTCGACCAAATGACTTTAGATCAAATGAGTTGACCAAATGAAGGTGACCCATATATATAAATATCCAGAAATATATACATATATATACAAATATATGAACATATATACATGCAAATCCCGACATCTACACATATATATGTCAACACCTATATGTCCACATATACACAGCAAGTTACATATATGTACGCAGATATATATATCTGTAGGTATATACGGACGTAGGTATAAATATGTAAGCAAATATATATACCCATATAGGTATATATGGCTAGACATCTGTAGATAGCAATGGTAGATTAACAGAAGCATATATGTCCACATACACTGTTAATGGGCTCGAGAGGCCCCAAACAATATATGTTTCATATGAATTGGCCGACCCCCCAAACAAACATGTCTGCCCTGCAATACCCTACCAAGCTCATTTTATTGTAAGTGTTTCATTTACATAGGGATTTTAATTAGTCTCCTTTTATGTTTCACTAGGTGGGCCAACCAGTACACGCCCATATAACCCAGGCCATCCTCGACCCATACATTCATTACCCACAGTTTCGCTCCCCCCCGCTGCACACATGCACCATCCCTTCCCTGGTTACCAGCCTTAGCTACCACACCACCACACATTGCCCAGCCTCCACTCTCCCCCACTCACCCATCCTGTATGTTGTCCCGACCCAAGTATCCTAGGTCTGCCACACGCTGTAGTCCATGCACATAGCCATGGGTACCTTTGTAGCTCTGTATTTCGACGAAAGTTGAATACCCAGTTTTTGGGTTGTCCTGCATGGGCCGAATGTTTCCCTGGTACCAACAATAGATTGCACGTGTCACTTTGTTTACACTAATGGTTTCATTTGTAGCTATCGCAAAGCATATGTGGCACACAAGGTTGGCTGGTATGCACACAAAACATAGTATCCAGCAATACCAGTCTACATTACGGGACATGTAGCTAAATATGTAGATGTGTGTGTGTGTGTGTGTGTGTGTGTGTGTGTGTGTGTGTGTGTGTGTGTGTGTGTGTGTGTGTGTGTATATATACCCATAACTAAATAGATATAAACCTCTCCTCTCTCTGTGGTACATATGTATACATATAGACACATACATATATATGCATACCCACATATAGATATATACATAACCATACATCCACATGTTAGATATATATACAGCAATATATATATATATATATATATATATATATATATATATATATATATATATATATATATATATATATATATATGTGTGTGTGTGTGTGTGTGTGTGTATATAAACAGATATATATCTATGATATGATACAGCACATAAGAATGACATATGATCACAGGCCGTGTCAATGGTGGTGAGGGGCCCAATCAACATACGTGTAACACGTACCATTACCCCCCCCCCCCCAGCCAGACAGGCGAATCCTACAAACAAACACACAAACAAAGTAAACAATCCACTGCTCCCCAAACCACAGGCAGGATACAACCAGTGGGGGGAACACTGTGGACCCGCTAAGTCTAATCTTGAAACAGAGACAGGAACATCCCTTGCGGGACACCCCAAAAATTTCTTGTGATTGGAGGCCCATCCGAGCAATGACCTTTCAAGGCAGGGCGTGTATATACTCGTACTACAAGGTTGGGAAAGCCTGATGACCCATGGGTCGAGACAACATACAAGATGGGTCCCGAGAAGTACAGAGTGGGCAGTGTGTAGTGGTGTGGTTAGACTTACCCTGCACCCAGAGTAAGAATGAGTGCTGTAGAGGAGGTGGGGGGGGGCTATGGGTATGAAATTATGGGGCAGTTTTTGGCTGGAGCAGGTCTATACAGACTGCCTTGGGGATGTAAGCAATAGTGTGCATTGGGCAAAGCTGCCGCCTAATGAGCAGCCATTCCCGGTATGAGTCCCACTGCAGCACAGTCTATTTTACATGGCAAAGTACAGTATAACCAGATGTGTTGTTGCAAATCCCACTAAATGACACCAATGAACACATGGTCACAACACCCCACTGTAGGCATGTAAGGCATGTAAGCTGATCTAACTGGCATCACAAGTTATTATTGTTGTCCTCACCCCCACCCAGGGGTGTGAGTGTCCAAACCTACCGCCAAATGCAGTGTATATGCACAGCTGTTGCTGTAGAAGAAATGGCCAGCTGTGGACCTTCCCTTCAGCCTTTCTGCACATCCCTGGATATTTCCCCTACTACCTGTCCTTCATTGTGCCTCATTACCACCACTTACCTATCAACCCCTTTTGCATTACTCTTAACGTTTACAGTTACAAGTAGGTGACACCCTCTTCCCCAACTATATTGGCAGAATCTGGAACCCCCTACCCACATGTATTACCTCAGCTGTCCCACAGGACACATTTAAATATCACATGAAGGAACACCTCAAGCACACTTGGATCAGCACATGCTCACCACCTGGTGAAATCCCCCCCCAACTTACACTCTATACCCCTACAGCAACTAGTGAAACTAACACATCTTGTCCTGCCTCGCATATAAATCCCAACATCCTGCAAACCTTCCCTATTGCTCCCCTACAAATTATTCCAACAGCCTACTATACAGTTATAATGTCTCCCCTTCTACCTACCTACCTACTCCTTCACTATTCTACTCTACCACACAGGTATGGAATAACTAAACTTAACCTGAATACCTGACTGTAACCTATCCATAACTGTTAAACTGGAATCTAACTTCACATTAAACTGACCTTTGTCAACAGTCATACCTGACATGTAAACCTGACCTAAGCATGTATAATACCAACATGTTAACGTAAACTAAGCATGAAGAATGTGGTATGTAGCTATGTTATGCCTGACTAAATGTATGGGAAGCCTGAAGATCCATGGGATGGGACAACATATGCGAATGGTCCCGAGAATTGGAGAGTGGGCAATGTGTAGTGGTGTGGTTAGATTCGGCTAGAACCTGTAGGAAGGATGATTGATGTGGAGGAGGAATGGGGGGGGGGATGATGGGTATGACATTATGGACTGAGGTGTGCCGGTGCTGGATGAACCCGTTCTAATGGGACTGACCCATGGATATCAGCGAGAAAGGAGGGGGGGGCACAGGGAAGGTACTGAGACATACCATTCCCCATGGCAAACCACATTATGGGTAATATGTATGTTGCATAACCCACGGAATAACATATATATATATATATATATATATATATATATATATATATATATATATATATACAGCCACGAAATAAATAAATAAATATATATATATATATATATATATATATATATATATATATATATGTATGTATATATATACTGAAGTACTGCAGGAAATGCACATGTGAGGTGTCAGTATCATAATGCATAAAGCAGTAGTTAGGTTAAGCAGCAATAAGCTGTAGTAAGCATATGTCAGCTCTAGTAGGCGAGTTTACATTCACAAGCTCAGCAAATTTGACGCAAACTTTCTGTAGGCATATGTAACCGGAGGTTTGTGTTTGCATGACGGTAAGCACTGCGTACACAAAGTAAGCAATTTCAAGGCTAACCTGGTGTAACTGGATGTTACTTGCAGTTTGCAATACTTACCGTCGTGCAAACACGCTTACAACTGCTTACAAGTGCCTTAATCACCCTGTATCCCACCACCCTTGTTCAACCCTGCAACATAATTGACAGCCACTGCATGGCCTGAACACAGAACCCTCCATACCACAATCATAGTGAATTAACACTACACCATGTTGGATATACATAATCCCATGTATTCCCAGACATATCATGCAGCACAGTCAATCTGCATATGGGGAATTGTATTAATATCATAACACTCAACTTCTTATTGCAAACATTCTGGACACAGTGTGACAAAAGTTGGGTACAAATTGGGAAAATGTGAAATATTGTTCATATACATGTAAAACGTTGCTAGTTAAACAGTGATCTGTTGTAATACACATAATCTGAACAACATGATGTCTTAAACTGTAATGTATCAGCATTTCTGACTGACCGCATGCCTGACATCATCCATGTCAATTGGCCAGATGAATGCGGGACAGGCCAATATTGTGAGTCAATCATGCATGGACATATGGACAGTTATAGATCTGTACATGTAGAGAGTTACACAGGTACATATAAATGTATGACTCACACATACATCATATCACATAAATGGTATATATGTAGATAGATAAATATGTCCACATATATTTAGATATATATATATATATAGATATACACACACACACACACACAGATATATACATATATATATATATATATATATATATATATATATATATATCTACGGATAGATATGTGAATTGCAGCACCAAATAGGAATAATAACTGGAACCTCCACCACAAAATAACTGTCCTTATGCACAGTTAATGGGGATGGGGGCTCAAATGAGGGGTACCTGGTGATGACTGCTATGTTCCCCCCCAACCACAGCCATAACAGATATGCTGTGCAATGCAATATCCAGCACATGCAGTTCTTGACCCCAGGACCCTCCGCAACACAGCTACAATAGTCTAACAGTAAGCCAATACAACTGTATAAAGTCAGGGCAATATCTGCAACATATCATCCAGTCCAGTCATGCAACTGTACAGAGAATGTATACCATCATCTAGATGTATGTATGTGTAAATATACTAATATCTAAACTGATACAACATATCTATATATGTATAGATATATGTATAGCTTTCTAACACTATATACATATATATTACTATATATGAACATATATACATGCAAATGCCTACATCAACACATATATGTGTCTACACCTATATGTCTACATATTCACAGCAAGTTACATATGTGTATGCAGATATACATCTATGTAGGTATATACGGACATAGTTATATATATGTCAGCAGCTATATATATATATATATATATATATATATATATATATATATATATATATATATGGCCATACATCTGTAGAGAGCAATGGCAGATTAACAAACATACATATGTCCACATGCACCATTACTGGGGTTGAGAGGCCCCACACACTATACATCTTGTACAACTAGGCATCCCCCCTTGGCCTAACACATCCGCCCCACAATACACTACCAAGTGTTGCGGATCCCATAACCAGGACCTGACACAACATGGGCACAGGAGGTTTACAGTACTACATCCCACCTGTATGATGTCAGGTTGGTATTGTTGACATATCATGCAGTACAGTCTGCCTCCCATAGGTAATGTAAAATGTGGTAGCCATCAACATCCCCAGGATACAGATACACAGACACAGATATGCAGATACATATATACATATGTACATATGTACACACACACACACACACATATATATATATATATATATATATATATATATATATATATATATATATATATATATATATATATATATATAGATATATACACACACACACACACACACACACACACACACACACACACACACACACACACACACACACACACACACACACACACACGCACACACATATCTATATCTATATATATATATATATATATATATATATATATATATATATGTACATATATACATATATATGGATATACATGGGACTACACATACACACGCAGATATATGTACAGTAGGATACATATGTAGAAGGTGCACACAATATGGAACAGCCACTATGCCTACAGTTAACACATGAACAACTGGACACTGTATGGGCCACCCATATAAATGACAATTGTTGCCTGCAACATATACCCACAGAGAGGTCATAGGGAAAACACCACACACAGGTTTGCAGAAATGGAATACCTTTCATTGTGTACTATTACAGTTCTATATGCCAAGCCATATAGCTGTTTAGACACTGACATCCATATAAACAGAGGAATGCAACCGTGAAACAGTTATACTAATACAGTAGTCTGGAAAGGTTCACAACTGTTGCTGTCCAGGCCAAGCCCTTAAAATTGTACAATAGTGAGGACAGACTGGGCCACAGGATACCAAACGATCAACAGTATGTAATGCAGATGTATAGTTCAGCAGCCTCTATCTACACTCTGTACAACAGCAGTGGGTGGTAAAGATGTCATGTGACCAAATGGGTTGTAATTATGACATAACAAAGCATAACTGACACCATCACATGCACACTGACAAACAGAACATTCTGTCTGGCAGGAGACAGTAGGCTTGCAGTAACCGAATATATGTAAGTAATGTAAATATAGGTGAAGTATATGGCACTTTACATCCAAATACCTTAAGGCAGCTCACCCCGGATACCCCCACATATTTAACAGCCTAGGTCATTTATGGTGCTCCCCCCATACTCAATAATACAGGGTCATATACCACTGTTACATACACTGGCCTCTGGAGTGCATAACAGCACACACGTATAGTGTAGGTGATGCCCACACATATATGGCCCCAGCCCCACCATATGTGTGGGGAATACAATAGAAGTGGACTGATGCCAGCAATGGCAGTGTGATATACTCTCAGCCCACTACGGAACATCCTCCCACAGCATGTCATATGTGCAAATCTTGATATGTAGGTCATGTACTGATAGCAGTCAACACATACACTGCCAGTGGAATATCTGACACAGGACCTGTGTGGTGGACAGACAACACATGATAGGCACATCTCTGGCCACCAAGAGGATAGGCCCACAGTTGAGAGCTGTACAGACAGACTGCAGTCCAAGGTAAAGTAGTATGTACACACACACCCTGTTACACCAGTACTATACAAAGCATAACACAACTCTACTCACACTCTGTCTGTAGTTCCTAAACATCCTACAAATATGTAGCTGCCCTGAGTGTGCCGGTTCTCCTGTAAGAGGTATTGCTACCTGCTGTCTTTAACACTGATGCTCACACATACAAAGGACTGCACAAACATCCACAGAATGTCCAGGTTATGTCATCAATTATAACCCCTACTGTACATAATATGTAAAGCAGTCTGATATCTCACCGGCTTGTTAGCAGATGTAATGACACTAATTATGGTGTACAGCACATACGCACCATGTCAGCATGACATATGTACACAGGTTGACAGAGTTGTGGCTGGCAGCACATACACAGGGAAAATAATGACATGTTGCTGTGATAACCTCACACATTTACTGTTGTAACAGGATTTGTGGCAATATATGTCCTATGAGGGATAAGACGCCAGTAACTGTCACGGCTTTCACCATCTACAGACTGCAATCCTCACACTACCATCTGCAGTCCACAGATAGATAATCCATTGGTAACATATGAAACCAAAGGCACAACACACTGCCCTGTCTGCAGATGACCCTGCAGATGGGGATTCCACATAATCATGGAACTGACATGGCAGGTATGGAGACATGTAGGAAAGACATATCCACACACACACTGTTAAACCAACAGTACTCCACATGCAGTATAGCAGTACTTACAAACTGTAGGCAGGTCAGGCACATCCCCCTCCTGTGTGTTGCCCTGTTTCCACAATGTATGTTGTTAGAGGTAAATTCCTAATCCATCTCAGATGCTGGTTGCCAACCAACAGATCTAGTTCCTGCTCACAGTGAATGACAAGGGCCAACACCAACATGATGTTCCTAGATATCGGAGTGTGTTTCCATGCAATTGGCTATGGGAATGTTACCACAGCTGTTCCACATGCAATCAGCTAGGGGAGGGCTGAAATTCATGCAGAGGCCATCATCTGATCATGAACATCACTTAAAATACACATGCTGCTGCCTAAGCAAAGCAGGTGTAGGTCTCCCCATCCACAATAGAAGGAGTGGGAAAATCAGACAGAGGCAAAGACATGTCAGGGAAGGGTGGGAGAGTAAAACGGCAGCTTGTTTGTGTCACACACCTACCAGCACATGGTATCAAACCCCTGACAAATATGTAGTGCTATCACAGTTTGATGCAGTTATTGGATGTGCCACATGGGTTACCTGTTGTGGAGCTCTCAGAACATATATGTGATGGTGAGTGACATCTGCAACAGGGATACGGTAGCTATATGGTAGGTGATGTACATGTGCCTGTCCACATGAACAGGTGCCAGCATCAACACAGCCACACTCTCACAGAGACATGCACACAGCAACACACTTGGCAGGGCCCGGAGTACAACTTATCAGTAGTGGGATTGCCACAGCACATCACTGTACAGGTATCACATGCACCACACGGTTCATACGGAGGTTGTATGGGCAAAGGGTATGTGGTATGAGGAGGTGTCTGACATCAGACAGCATGCTTCAGTATGCCCATGGGGGTTGTAGTGAGTGTGGATGTGAACATACGCACCATACAACACACAAACACACAGG
Organism: Protopterus annectens; assembly: GCF_019279795.1. Lineage (NCBI taxonomy): Eukaryota > Metazoa > Chordata > Ceratodontiformes > Protopteridae > Protopterus > Protopterus annectens. Next base: position 517,089,220 of record NC_056729.1, read on the forward strand.
GTGCCAGTACTGACATGCATGGATGCATGTCTGCATGGGTGTGTGGTGGTTGACTGTGGCAGCAGGCTATACAAGGGTAGGTGATGGGTATACCTTAGCATCAGGCCACATGACAATGGTCTGCATTGTGTCTCAGGGCTGTAGGTTCTGCACTTGCCCACACAGATGGGTATTGTATCCCCCATCCAGTCACCTGGGTGACTATTGTGTGTGGCGAATGCTGTGCATCACTTGCCATGTATGTGTTCCTTAGTCCATGACATGGATGGTGTCTGGGATGTGCAAACCTCCCACATGCATGTACAGTGACATGTTGAACTGTACCAGGGGTGTCTGGCCCATGTTGTGAACACAGATTATCATCATATGTGCCAGTCCTGCCCACCTGTGGCGGGGACCGGTAATGGGTACCAGGTTTACTCTGCACCTACATTGATAGCATGCTAACATCATTCCCTGGTGTCAGTGGCATCTGTCCATACAGGGCATGTTGTCAGGCATGGTATGTCCATTGTGGATCACATGTGGTGGCACCACAGGTGGTGTAGGTGTCCATTGGGGAACATGGGGGAGGTGCACTATCAGCATGTATGAGCATATTGGACAGATGGACAGGGTGACATGCCCTCTGTAGCCCACTGCTATCACTCCATAGTTACTATCAGTGGTCAATATGCAGTGTACTACCCACATATTGGCTGTTGCCTAGGCATGTGTGTGTGTGTGTATGAGACATGGGTTGAGAGTGTGCTCTCGGTAATACCGGGGTTGCTAACTGTGATTGCCTGGCCTTGATGTCACATGTATGGGTATGGCTTTGCACCCCAGCCTCTCAGCTATTTCACATCTGTTATCCCTGTATGGTGGACATTGTGATATATAGTAGGGCCACCATATAAGAAATATGCAAAACCCACTCCACATTGGCCACAGGTGTTACCCACTCACAACCACCTCTTCACAGAATACGAGTTACAAACACACACACACGTACACCTGTCATGTCTGGGAGTAGAACCCCTACCTAACTAGTTTATTACACCACAGCACTACACAGTTATAGTACATGCCATGCACACTACTGAAGTACTCTTTCCCCAAAGGTGTATTTCACAATGAATGACATCAGCTGGATTGCCAAAGTAGGCCATTTGAAATGTACTGCTGGTGACTACTCTAAAATGCATTGCTCCCTACACAGACAGTGAGACACACACAAAACATCCACAACCGACATGTGTGGGTATAGAACCCCTGACAGAGGTCTATATCACACTACAGCATGGAGCTGTTATAGGACGCACCATGGGGATTACTAGAGAACTCCTTCCCCAAAGCTGTATTCCACAATGAAAGACATCAGCAAGATTGCCAAAGTAGGCCATTTGAAATGTACTGCGTGTGACTAGCCTATAATGCATTGCTCTGTATACAGACATTGACGCACACAAAACATCCAGAACTTCCATGGGTGGGGATGGAATCCTACTACAGTTATAAATCACAATCCAGCAGTACACAGTTATAGGACACGCTACAGAGATTACTGGGCTACAACCTTCCCAGAGGTGTATTTCTAGGTGGGTGACATCAGCAGCCTTGCCAAAGTTGAGCATATGAATTGTAAGGAGTGTGAGTACCCTAAAAAGTATTGCTCTCTACACAGTTAGACAGACACGCACACTAACACACACACACTTGCTAAGTCTGGGGTTAGAACACCTACTTAGCTACTTTATCACACTACAGCAGTACGCAGTTACAGGACGTGCTATGGAGATTACTGGGCTACAACCATCCCAGAGGTGTATTCCTAGGTGGGTGATATCAGCAGCCTTGCCGAAGTCAAGTATATGAATTGTAAGGACTGTGAGTACCCTAAAAAGCATTGCTCTTTACACAGTCAGAGACAGAGAGACGCACACTAGCGCACTAACACACACACACACAGTTGCCAAGGCTGGGGTTAGAACATCTACCTAGCTACTTTATCACACTACAGCAGTACACAGTTACAGGATGCGCTATGGAGATTACTGGGCTACAACCTTCCCAGAGATGTATTTGTAGGTGGGTGACATCAGCAGCCTTGCCTAAGTTGAGTATATGAATTGTAAGGAGTGTGAGTACCCTAAAAAGCATTGCTCTCTACACAGGCAGAAATAGACAGACACACACACTAACACACACAGTTGCTAAGTCTGGGGTTAAAACACCTACCTAGCTACTTTATCACACTACAGCAGTACGCAGTTACAGGACATGCTATGGAGATTACTGAGCTACAACCTTCCCAGAGGTGTATTTCTAGGTGGGTGACATCAGCAGCCTTGCCAAAGTCGAGTATATGAAATGTAAGGAGTGTGAGTACCCTAAACAGCATTGCTCTCTACACAGTCAGAGACAGACAGATACACACACAGTTGCCAAGCCTGGGGTTAGAACACCTACCTAACTAGTTTATCACACTACAGCAGTACACAGTTATGGAACATGCCACAGAGATTACTGGGCTACACCTCTCCCACAGGTGTATTTCACATTGGAGTACCTCAGCAGGCTTGTCATAGTAGGGCTATGGGGAGGGCAGTGTGTGTGCATGGGCCATAACCCATTCATGTATGGGTTGACATGCCACATGCTGGCACACACGGGGTCATATGTCACAGATACATGTATACAGCTGCTAGATGACTACTTTCTTGTACAGTCATGTTGCACAGCTGACACATGCACCACATAGTCTGTAATGCTGATAGATATTGGTGACTAGTATCTGCAGTGAGTGACACATGCACCTCAAGTGTTTGGGGTCCTTTGGCTGTGTGCTGGGTGGGACAGACCTGGATGGCATCTTGTCACAGTCACCGTCTTCCACACATCAATGTACGTCTACCTTTGGCTTATTATAGTGTGTACTAAGTCACCCAAACACACACAAAACCAACACCTGAACAATAAAAACCCACCCAGGTGAGGGGTTATGTCCCCCCAATTAAATATACCAACTCCAAGATCACACTACAGTTTGGGAAAGGGCAAAGTTCACCTTCACGGCCAACAGGTTAGGATTTCATTTATCTGGTCTGTTGATGAAGTGGGTTTTCGTGAATGTCATCTTGATGAATCCGTCTTTGATGATGTTGGCTTTTGATATTCTCAGGTGGACCCCCATAATCATATCTTTATTATAACCAAAGTTTTACATCACTCAGTGCAGGCCATTTGCAGGGGATCTGAATTCCTTGGTGTTTGCCGTATAAATCAATAAACTTCCATTCTCTCCAAAAATTTAATACAGCATGTACAACCTATTGGCATGAGTTACAGTACCAGTTTTATATCAGTCAATTTTGCATCACCTCCCTTTATTTCCCACCTAGTATCCATTCCTTCTAATGGTCTACTTAGGCCCAATAGCTTGTTTATTAAACCTCTGTCTCATATCACTTTACTTTCATTCCTGCTCTATGATTGCTTTTTTCTCCAGTTTAGCTTTTCAACTGACACATTTCTGTCTGCAAAGTTTACTAGGCCTCTGTTTCATTATTTCTCTTTCAGTTCCATTCATCTCCTCTACCAACTCAGTCACTTTTTAAATGCTTGATGTCTTGTTTATTTTCCAAGTTTTGATGATTACTTTTTTGGCTGGTATAAGTATCAGTGAAACTAAGCCCCTTACATTTAGTTTCACCCATTTTTCTTCTACCAAACTTACCAAATGCTTTCTCACATCTAACTGCCATTCTCTTTCCATCTATTTTTGAATAATTCTTGTAGCTGTACAGTAATTGATCCTAGTTTAGAATTTGTCCTAAAAATGTCACAACTTCCCATGTCTCTGTCTTTACATCTCCAGCAAATATTACTGGCCTCCAGGTATATCTTATTTAGGTTTCTTTATCTATCTATCCTTTATTAAGGCTTTCTATAATCTATTCACTTTTTTATTCTCAGCTGCTGAATTCCTCGTGTCTGTTAATAGCTCAATTACTTATGGTTTTGCTATATTTCTTTTCTTGATTTTGGGGTTATGGCCCACCAAAATTTCATAGATCTCCCTATATTGCATAATGTCTCATCCCCTTAGTTGAAAAGTATTGCATAGTTCTCCCTCCTCCATCCTTATTTCCCCTACACTCATTTGCGCTAAAAATATGCTCTTCTGTCCTGTTCCTATCATTTTTTTAAATGTTTCCAAATTTACTGCAAATTGCCTTTTAGTTTGTCCTATTGAGTTATGCTCAATTTTCCATTTCGTATATTCCTTCCCTTTTAATATTCCCATAATACTCCTGAATACTTTTCCTAAATGATTCATCTCATTTCTCCCATTTCTAACTCGTGACCAAGTATTTATTTTTTTCCATGTGTTCTAAATTTCCCATCTGCTTCAACCATCCATTTCCAAATGGAGTCAGACTTTGAGTTTTGGAGAAAATTTGTCAATTTCAATTTGGAGGCTTGATAGTATTCATATAAGCACTGGGCTGCCAGACCTCGCTCTTCCAATGGAAGATCAATTTCTGCCACTTTATCCTACAACACTAATCCTCAATATATATTTCATTGTTTCTGTCCTAAGCAATGTCCAAAATCTAACCCTTGGATCATGATGCATGGGCTGCACACAGTATCTGCAGAGCTACATATATTTTTGCAGCCTGTAATTTTTAATCCATATTACTGGGTATTGGACTCTAATTTTTAACATTCTAATTGTTTTCACTTTTTCCAAAGTCTCTCTTGGGGTTCTCAATGGGATCTTTTGTTAGCCATGCTCCTAAATATTTTAATTTACAGTGCCCTCGAAGCTGCTGAGATTCTTTGACAAAGCATAGAAAGGTTCATAGTTTATACCAGGAGCCTTGGATTTGTCCTCATTAATCTTATATCCTGAAATTCTTGCAAATATCCTCAAAATATGAAATACTTTGGGAATATATGTGTCTGAAGATGTTTTATATATATATATATATATATATATATATATATATATATATATATATATATATATATATATATATATATATATATAATTCGCAAATAGTGCCAGTTTTTGTCCTTCCCATTCCAGTCTTGCCCTCTGATTTCTGACTACCTAAATTTCTGTTGCAAAGGCTCCTGATATAGCACAAATAAAAATGGGGACAGGGGGTATCCCTGTCTTATTCTCCTACCAATTACCTCTGTTGATGATTCTCATGCATTTACTTTCATTACTGAATTTTACCCAATATATATATCTTGTAATTATCTACTAAGCTCCAGAGGAAAGCCCATCCTATGCATAACATCCCACAAATAGCTCAAGTGTAACCTATCAAATGCCTTATCTGCATCAAGTACCATTAGCACAAGTTAACTCTCTTTAAGCTTTGCCTGGCTATAGAGCAAATGCTTTCTGATGGCCAATAGCCTAGTACACACCTATGAACCTTTGACATCAGGGTAATCCTATAGGCTAGGTTTGTAAAGGCTCCAGGGCCATTAGCCTAGTACACACCTATGAAGCTATGATGTTGTCAAATCCCTGTCTTCCCCTTACAAAGCCACATTGATCTAGGTTAATTTTTCTGAGCAAGTTTCCTTCCAATTACTCTGCTAGAATAACCATAAACAATTTATAATCCTGGTTTAATAATGATCTTGATCTATATGACCCAAGGTAGTAGGGTCGTTTTACCTTCTTTTGGAATCACTGAGATCACTGCTTTATACCATGAGTTGGGTATCCATACTGGGGGCACTTTCCTCCTGAACTCTTTTCACACTTCTGCACAAATCCTATTCCACACAAGAGAACCCCCTTGCTTTTCTATCCCTTGGATATATATCTGTTTAACCATTTTGTCCCACTTCTAAAGTTAACCTGGGCAGATTCAGATCTTGCAGAAAACCTCCCAGTTCCATAAGTTATTCATCTCCTTCTCTCTGTTTCTTTAGAATGTTATATAAAAATCATTGAATGATCCCTGTGTTTCTAGGGGCACCCTCTCAATCATACCTGATTTTAGGTCTTATAAATTTAACACACACCTCTCAACCTTCTTCTGCCTCAGTCTTCCTGACAGGTATTTCTCAAGTTTGACTCTATTTCATGATAATAAACCCTCAACAGATTTCTGTCTGTCCAAACTTTTCTGTGCCTGATCTTTCCATGCCCTTTCCATCTCCTCCATTTCCTTTTGTTGCAATGCACTGAATGTCTCATTGTTTGTAGACTCTTTATTGTTTCCAGTCTTTTCCTTATTTTGTCCTTATTTACTTCCTACTGCTCTCTTTTTCTCTGTTGAAACTTATGCTTAATTACCCCTTTCATTTTATCCCACACTTCTGTCAATTCCACTTGATCATCTTAATCCCTTTCTTCTACTTCTTTTGATAAACTTTACAAATATTCTTTTTTTTTCTTTTTCGCTTTTATACAGTTTGAAACCATCTTCCTCTCTTTCCCCCTCAGATACCTTTAGTTCTGTTATCTCTACTCTTACTAATGCATTATCATTGAGTAGTACTGGAGCGTCTATATCAGAAGATTGAATGCTAAAAATAGCGAATGCTCTTTTATCGAACTTAAAAACGCGAAACCTTAAAATGTTGAAGGAACAGATTAGTGAATTTTTCCCAGGGAAAAAAAATTGCTGATCCAAAAAAAAAAAAAATGTACAGGCAAAATAAAGTGGGGAGCTTTGCCCCCACACCCCCCAATTTAAATATGCCAACTCTGAGATTGCACCACAATGGACAAAACAGCAAAGTCCAGAGAACGGCCCATCGATTTTTCTCTGGTGAAAAAAAATTGATGTTCCGTGCCTTCAACATTTTCAGGTTTCACGTTTTAAAGTTAGATAAAAGAGCGTTCACTAATTTAAGCATTTGCTCTTCTGACAGGAACCCATATTGGATGGGTCTGCATCTCACTTTCTGTACCATCTATTACTGTCCTTTACTATATAGCAATACTCACTAGGTGTGGACATCATTTTTTTTCACTTTCTTTTTCAAATTTTCCTTTTATTGCTTGTCTGGAGGCTTCTTTTTGTCTTCTGCTTTCATACTTAGGTTCATAGGTTCATAGGTTCGTACTAGGCTATCTGCCCTAAGGCATTTATAAGCCTAGCCAGAGTGTATGTGGCTTACACCACCCTTTAGGATGAGAATACTACGCGCTTTTAGGGTTTAGTTTACTATGCCTCTGTCTAGTAGTGACACAGAGATGACCCCCGGGGTAAACCTACGATCTCCCATCCATTCGTCGAGATTTCTCTTGAATAGAGTCAGTGAGGGGCTCTGCCTAACATGGACTGGGATTCTGTTCCAGAGTGTAGGGAGCCTCTGGGTTATGAATCTGTCCCTCCAGCATGTCCTATTTATTTCTGTGTTGAGGTTTAAGTCACTTGTTCTCGTGGCTCTGATGGATTTGGATTTTCTGAGGTGGAGCATGTCCATTAATTCAGGATTGGACATGGCCTTGTACGTCAGGCACAGATCACCTCTGAGTAGGCGGTATGCGACTGAATAGAGCTGGAGTTTCTTCAGTCGGGCGGCATATGACATATGTTTAAGACCCTTTATCCTCTTGGTGAGGAACTTTTGGGGTCTTTCCAACTGCTGCAGGTGTCGGGTGAGATACATCCCAAATGGGGCATTGTACTCAATCATTGGCCTGTTAAGAGAAGAGTACAGGGGCACAATGACCTCTCTTGATCTAGATGTGAAACCCTTCATGATAAGGTGGGCAATATAGAAGGTCTTCCTAACCACTTTGGCAATGTGAGTGTCAAATGAGAGGTTACTGTGAACCTGGGTCCCTAGGTCCCTGATTACCTCTTCCGTACTTAATGGATTACCGCCTATGTGGTAATTTGTCGGTACCTTGTTTTTCCCAAAGGGTATGACTATACATTGTTTGGCGTTCAGCTTAAGGCCATGGCTCTGGCACCAATTATCCATTTCTATGAGGCCTCTCTGAAGGATGTTTGTGTCCGCTGGAGTATCAATTATGGCACCCAGTTTGCAGTCATCTGCGAACTTTGTCAGCCACAATCCTCCTATGTTTGCCTGTACCTCGGAAAAATAAATGCCGAACAAGAGGGGTCCCAGGACTGAGCCCTGTGGGACACCGCTTGTGACTGGCTTAGAGTCTGACATAGCTCCAGCAACTCTGACCCTGTGGGTTCTGTCCTTGAGCCAGTTTGCAACCCATCTTGTGACATATGGGTTTACATTTAAGCTGGTGAGTTTGTCTATGATGCCCGAGTGGGGTATTGTGTCAAAGGCTTTTGCAAGGTCAAGGTAGGCTGTGTGAACTGCCTTACCCTCATCAATGGCCTTAGTGACTGTTTCAAAAAGTCGACCAAGTTCAAAAGGCAGGATCTGCCCTTGACAAAGCCAAATTGGGTAGGATCCAATGTCTGTAGGTCCCCAATGTCTTTGTTTATGAGTTCCATAATGATCCTCTCCATAGCTTTGCAGACCAGGCTCGTCAAGCTTATGGGGCGGTAATTTCCAGGGTCCGTAGAAGCACCGCCTTTGTGAAGTGGGACCACTGTTGCCGTACGCCACTCTTTGTGTACGTATCCTGTAGTAAGGCTAAGATTAAACAGCAGCCTTATGTGTGGGTTTAGTTCCTCTTGGAGTTCATGTAGCACACAGCCCGGGACACCATCCGGTCCCATTGATGCTGTGTTTTTAGCTTTAGAGAGGGCGGCTCTCACCTGGGCATTTGAGATGTTAGGGAGGTTACACTCTGCTGGGATAGTTATTTCTCCTTTTGGGGGGGAGGGGGAGGAGAAATTTGCACTGAACCTGTCTGCCAGAATGTTGGCAATGTCAGTGGGTTCGGTGTATTTTGTGTCATTTTGGACTAACTCTGAGCATATCTGGGAGTTTCCACCCAGGTTTCTAACATAGCTAAAGAAGGCCTTGTGATTGTCTTTTGTGTCTTTTGCGATTTTTCTCTCAAAGTTGGCCTTGGATGATTTTATGAGTGATCATAGTTTTTTGCTAGTACTGATCAGAGACGCCTTACCTTTTAAGGATTTTGCTCTGTCATGTAGTAGCTTCCGCCTCCTGTTGTAAGTTTGTTTATGGCTGGGGTCCACCAGACCTGGCGCCTGCCTTTGGGGGAATGGGTCTTGGTTTTATTTGGGATTGCATGATCCATGCATTCTTGAAGGTGCCCATAGAAGGCATTTGCAAAGGATTCAGCAGTGTGGGTTGTGGTTTCCACTGGCCCAGGGGCCTTGAAGGATACCACTTCAGTCTTAAGAAGTGTGAAGTTTGCTTTTGAGAAGTTCTTCACTGTGGTCTTTTGTGCAGGGGGTGGGGGCGGGATGTGGATTTCCAGTGAGATTAATTTATGGTCTGATCTTACCAAAGAGGGATATACTTCGTGTGGAGCATTTTGTCCCCATGTTTGTGATGATCAGGTCTAGTATATTGTCTCCTCTTGTGGGAATGGTGACTAGTTGTTCCATTGCATTTGAGTTTATGAATTCTAGGAACCTTTGGGCTAGGGTGTTGGGGCTTGAGTAATGTTCCCAGTCTATGTTTGGGTAGTTGAAGTCTCCCAAAATGATGGTATTTGGAGAGACATTCATACTCTCCAGTGTCTTCAGGAAGGCTGTGTGGGGTTCCTGAGTTTGAGAGGGTGGTCTGTAGCATGCTACAAACTGTAAGGCAGTTTTGCCTATGGTTAGTTGCACCTGGATAGTCTCCGATGCTTCGTGCATTGCCACTAACCTGGAGGTGTGGGTATCTTTGATGAAAATGGATACTCCCCTCCTTTTGTGGTTTGGTCCAAGTTTTGGGGCCGGAAAGCATGATATGAGGTAAAACCTGATAGTGCTGGGGTGCTCTCAGGAGCCTTGAACCAGGTTTCAGTCACCGCACAGACATCGATGTTCTCCATACTGAGGAGGGCTTCGAGGGCGTGCATCTTGAGGTTTAGACTTCTGGCATTGAGCAGAATTACCCTTAGTTTTTTTCCACTTGTGTTTTCTAGGGAGGTAGGTTTGTCATTTGAGCCTTGCCTAAAAAAGGCACTATGGGGGTGGCAAGAGCCTTGGCCAATATCCGGAAGCCCAGGGGTGACAGGTGCAAGCCATCCCTTGCGAAGCAGCGTGGCTTTTCAAGCATGTCATCCCAAGCAGACAGACATTGGATCCCCTTAGAATGACACCAATAATTAAGCCAATTGTTAAAACTGATCATTTTGTCTTTGTACTGTGGCATCATTCTTGGTGAGGGTAAGATGCTGCTCAGGGTCAGGGTCATACCGGCCTGGGCTACATAATCAGAGAGCTCCTCTATGTCTCTTTTCATGTAGTCCAGGGAGGTACGTCTCAGGTCGTTCACACCGGCATGTACAATGACTGAGTCATATTTGTACTTGCTGTGGAGTGACCTGAGTGCTTGTGTTATGTGGCGGATTCTAGCTCCCGACAGGCAGCTTACTTGTTCAGTCTGGTGAGCGGGACGTCAGTGTGTCTGACTATGGAGTCACCTATTACAAGTGTGTCTGGCATGTTGTTTGGCCTTAAGGGCTGTGACTGTTTAGCACACTGACTTTATGAACTATGTGTTGCATGTGCTATGTCTTGAGGTGGTGGTTGCTTGGGTGTCTGCTTTGGAGGCCTCTGTTGTTTTGGTAGATTTTTAATCAGCGCCTCCGAGTATGTTTTTGTGTGTTTATGTGTTTGGTTTGCTGTTGTGATAGTTCTATGTGAGACTGGGTTTGTGGTGTGCGTGGTTACCTTCTCCTCCTGACTGGTCTTGCCAGTACTGAATTGAGAGAGCTCAGCCTCCAGTTTGGCTATATAGTTGCATCTCTCGCATATATTTGTATTTGTTGGGAGGAGGAGAGGGTTGTCTGTGTACATGAGGCAATTGTAACATTGCCTCAAGATTCCCAGATTCACCAGCTGAACAGGAGAGGATGCCAGCAACTGACCCTTCGACATGCTAGAAATAGTGAAAAAGATTGCTGTGTAACTGAGTCAGAAAGGACCTATAGGGAGATGTGTACTCAACAGAATTTAGGTGAATGAAGTACTTTCTTTTGTTTAAGAGTGCTTTACCTGTATAAAAATGCTTTAGGAGCAAGTGCTGAGCTTTTCAGATAGAGTATAGGCTGTTTAGATTGCAAGTAGAACAGTTCTAAGGGAAAAATTGAAGAGCAGACTTGGTGGAGCCAGAAAAAGTTTAACCTTGTTTAACTGGCGCTGCGCTATGCGCACGACCGCGCAAAGCCGTGCAAAGGCGGATTTAAGCAGTAAACTACAAAAGAGCTAGGAATGGTCCCAAACAACCAATTACTACAGCTTCTTGTGCTGAGGTCACTTCCCCCAAGAACAGGTAGGCTGCTCAAGGCTCCCCACTCCCACTGGTGAGCAAAGAAACTTCCTTCTATCCAAGTAAGGTAATGGACAACACAGGAACTACACCACATCCCAAAATACAGCAATGCCTGTATACTGGTCTAAACTAGTTGAGAAAGGCGGGAAAACAAGGATTATTTTTTTGTTTTTTTGTTTTTTTTGTAGGAACACCAAACTATGTACATACTCCTCCATTAACTCCTTTACCTCTTTCTCCCTATAGTTTACAGCTGTTCTCTTTCTTTAACATTTTTATAACCAATATTATAGCTCCATACAACTCACCTCCTCTTTCACTTCAAACATCTTCCTTTTAAGGATAGTGAGCTATTTCTCTAAGTGTATACTTAAACTGCTTACTCTGTTCCTTACATCCCCTAAAACCAACCAGTGTTATGGATTAACATTCCCTTCTGTTCCCCTCTTTCCATTGTTACTTATTCTCAGTTTTCGTCTTATTTTTTGTGAAATTCCATTTTGTACTGCTGTTAATTTTTCCCACTTTCCTTCTTGATTCCTAGAAAATGTTGGTGTTTTATTGTTGCCCTGCAACAAGCTTTTCTTTCACTTCCATTCTTTTAGATCATTCGGCCCTATCTCTTCTTCTTCTTTGCCCTGACTATCAATTATCTCTGGTTACCTGTTGCAGTTTGACATTATCATTGTTTTCAAATTAAAGAATTTCAAAACATTGTTTCTCTCTTTTCTTTGTTTCTGACCCCCTACTTAATCTTAGAGTGAATTTTCCTGTTTTTGCTTGCATATTTTTAACTGTTGCTCTTTTATTGGTCCCTCCATCTTGTTCCTGCTTCACGTCCTATCAGTAGCCTGCTCATCATGCTTCTTCATATCCAAGACCCACCCCACAGAGTTCTGATTTCAGATATTATCATCTTTTTGCTGGATTTCACATTACAAAAATATAACACATAAATATGCACTATATATTCCATGCCCAAATTATTGCTGTCATCATAGCTCTCAAACTGTACAAAAAGTTTGTATGAAAACAAAAATAATGGAGGCCAAAGCCTCAAAAATAGGGACAAATTTTAAATATTGGTCTTATGAACTAAAGATCTTGTGCTGCTATGCATTTTCTGAAGGATATGAAGTTTGAAACTCAAATGTCTAGCATTATTTAATGACTTCAATCCTCACTAATTTGTTACAAAAATAAAGAAAAATCACAAAATGTATGGGAACAAGCCAAAAATATGTGGCAAAAATCTGGACATTCTGAGAAAATCGGGACAGTTGAGAGGTCTGGCCATCATACAGATTGTGCAGGGTTAAATCAACCAAGTTTTCTGTTCTATATCAGTTTCACGTCTCCAGAGGTGGAAAGAGGCACCTGATATTTTTCATACACTCATTGATTATTCACCATGACTGTACACATTCTATGTTAACCCTGTTCTTACCTGCTCATTATGTTACTGTGTATGTCCCAGGTCTGACCTTTACCATCTCATATCTGCTGGTATATGTTTATTCCCAAAAACAAACAAAAAAATAAATTAATTTTCCCGTTTCATGAGTGGCAGACTATTTATAGTCAAATGTGAATTTGCCCTTTCCTTCTTTACTGACCGCTTGCTTTTTGCAGGCAGTCTTCCTCCATTGGAGCATTCAACAGACTATCCCTTATTTCCCTAGAATTCTTCCTCATCTCACTGTATTTGCCCAGTATTTTCTTATGAAATAATGAGAAGGGTTTTGCAGGCTGGCTTTCCCTTGGCATCTTATTCTGATGACTCCCTCTTTCTGATATGTTGTTTCTATGGTCCACTTGGCTCTCTTTTGCTGAAACGTCTTGTACCATATGATTTTTGCCATGGCCCCCTTTGGCATTGTAAAAGTCTTTGTTGTCTTTGGGAGGAAGATCCTAAAATTCACCAGGTAAGCAACTTAAATTGTAGGCTTAAGGATTTACATTGTTTAATATGTGCTTAAAGTGTAATCCTGATCTGTGAAAACTCTTGTTCCCCGAACCATTAATAGTTTACCTTTCTGCCATAACTCACTAAGGAGCTGCTCTTTCAGCTGATAGGTTTGCATCCTCACTACTACTGACATTGAGGAGGAGCACTGATGATCCTGCAGCAGTAAAGACCCTATGTGCCTGGTCTAGCATAATCTTATCAGCTGGAATCCTTCTTCAGTTGTTGATATGATCCACAATAAACTTTAAACAATCTTTACCTCAGCTCCTTCCAGGACAGTAGCAAATCTTAAGTTGCCTACCCCCTCCATATGCACATCCATTAGATTTTCCTTGATCCTCTCTTGGGTCACTTCCATCTCAGCTAAATGCAAAGTATTCTCATCCTCCTTTTTGTTAAGTCTTTCAATATCATCAGATTGACTGGACAAAGCACTCTTTATATCCTCCAGACCTTTTTTCTGTTTTCTTCACATAGCCTACCTAGGAGTCACTCTTCTTTTTCACTTCATTATAAACTTTGTCTAACTTATCTTGAATTTCTCTCATTCATGGTTGGGTCTTATGCCTTCTCTGGATTCACACTCAGCACTCTTTATTTAACTACTGTTTGACAGTTGCTTTTATTTTGTTCTGCTTTCTGAGTGTATTTTGCCTTAGTTTTCTATTTCTTTTCATCATGAATCTTGATATCCACTCTTTTTGGTTTAGTTTCACTTTGTTTTGGTGCTTTAGGTTTAATTTTTCTCCCTCTCTAACACTGTTGCTTGAGCGAGGTAAGAAAGGAACGGTTTATCTGTTCAGCACAGTTACCGGAAGTCTATACAGGCAGAAGTTTAAGCACAGAATTGTAAACACAATATTCATGACCCAAGAGTACCAAAGTAGAAGCAGACTGAAGCATGCAATACATAAGAACAAATGCAATACTTTTTAAAGGGTCTTGGAACAATCATATGCTTGTTGCAGATTCCTTGTATTCCATAAGAAATGCTTGGTACAGAGTTTTATGTATAGAGAAAGGTTGCAAGGATATAGTTAATAGCAAAATCAAAATTGTTAACGATACTTGTTCTACAAGAAATGCTAGTTACAGAATTCTACGTACAGAGAAATGTTGCAGAGGTAGAGTTAACAGTAAAACCATAATTGTTTACAATATTTAATATATATAGGACACAAACAGAGCAACATTTAAATAACAATCATGGAAAAGACTGTCATTGCTGAAGGCAGTATGCGGTTTGATAGTAAGCTGTAAATTTAACCATTGTTCCTAAAACACTTAAACTTGGTTTCCTTATATTAAATATTCAGATAAGGCCTTTTTAAATGAAGTGAGAAATTCCAGGCCCCTTAATTCAGGAGGGAGTCTGTTCTATCATGCCCTGCCTAGTCAGCAGAAGGCACAATCTCCAGTAGCTGTTTTATATGGATGCCTGCTTAGTGTGACAGCCTATTACTGGGCACTTCTTAAAGAGTAAACCTTGTCTTTATGAGCAGTTTCTGTCTCAAAGATATGCAATAGCCAATGTATAGTATTTTATAAATAAGAGTAACTAGGAGATAAGTTGACCTTTCAGTGACTGGAAGCCATTTTAGACATTGCAGGAGGTTACAGTGGTGAGCTCTGCTGTTAGCACGGATGGCAAATTTTCCGTGATCTGAAGTCTTTGGGAATGTTATGCTGAGTAAAAGATAATAAGAGGAAGATTGTATTCCAATTTAGGGTGCAGAAATTTCTTGGTTAGGGAAAATACGTTGAAGGTGAGAGAAAAGTGAGAAATTCCATCACAAGAGTTTAAGTTGAGATTGTACAGTGTTAGTTACTTTGTCTATATGCTTTGACAAAGTTAGAGAGGGAGCAAGATTAACTAGTGGGTATTCATAGTAAAAACAAGGGAAATAATGTTGTTGCAGTTATTGGTGATGTTAGTAAGAGGTAGATGAAGGTGTTTTTGTGGGTTTGTAAATAGCATAAGGTTATTTTGTTTTTTGGTCAGTTGGAAGGTGATTGCAATCAGCCCATTTTCATGGTTTAGAGATAGACTGCTGTAATTTGTTCTGTAGATCAGAGGAGCATTTACAGGCTTGTAATAGAAGGATGTCATCTGCATACAGTACAACATCAAGGGATGGGAGATCATTTGTAGATCATTAATAAATAATGAAAACAGAATAAGGACCAGAATTGAATCTCGTGACACTCCAGAGTTTAGGTTGCCAAGTACTATTAAAATTTTGTTACTGTGTGCTTAGAACATTCTGTTCTTCAGATAACTTTGGAACCACTTGATAGTGCTATTGACAAAATTAGTTTTGCTCAGTTTCATAAGAAAAATATTATGGTTCAGAGTATTAAATGCCCTGGTCATATCTACAAATATCCATACAGTGCTCAGACCATCATTATTACTACTAAAAAGGGAGTGAGTTGCAGTGAGTAAGGCAGTGATGGTATTTTAAACCATGTTGTTTTGGTGATAGCAAGTCATAGCTATTAATATGTTTTGCTATTTGTACATGATTGTTTTTTCAAATATTCAAGTGGGCAGAGTGTGGAGATAGGTCTAAAGCCGTTGATAGTTTTGGGAGAGGATACTTTTTGCAGGAGGATTGCAATGGAGTGCTTTTAAGGCTGGAGGCAAAATTCCTCTAGTAAGGGAGATACTATATATGCAGGTTAAAGGTTTGGCAATTTTATGTGCTGTTCTTTTAAGGAGATGTGAATTAAGTGGATGACTTTGGAGGAGGAACTTTTATGGATTTTTCAGGAAGGACATGCTTTCTTTTACTGAGATCTCTCTGAAATGGAATGCTGCTGCTGTGCATTCAGCTGAATATGCTGCTGCATATTCAGCAGATGGGTACAGTGATGGCTGAAAGAAGTTTGGAGAGATGCGTTGAGATGAGGCAGTGGATTGAAGGAAATTAGTGAAATGATGAAGTGTTTTCCTTTTCAGGTAGGAGGGGCTTGTTGCTATATTTTAAAGCTGTGCCAGATTATTTAGATTTTTTATTTCTCCTGCTAGTTCCTTTATTCCCATCCAAACCTGTTTGGGATAACTGGTAGCAACAGTTTACTTATTTCATAAATAAGTGGATTTGTTCAAATTACTGGCTATCCCAGTTTTATAGTGTTTGCTAGGTTTGGTGGAGGTTATACTTATTGGGGTTTTGTTTCCAGGCTGATCATACCTTATCTCTCTGTTTCACGAGGGTTTTATACCACAAATGAGCCAGTGGCAGCTTTGACCCCTTAGTCTCCATTGTGAATAGGGGAAGAATGACTCTTGTATGGAGTTAAGGGCATTGATAAAGTAAGCCAATTAATCTGCTGGGGTGTTTCTGAGATATACAAATGATCAATCAATTCATCAATCAATCATTTGCATAATCTAGTCTAGGATAGGAAGTTTGTAGCTTGGGAACTATTGACCTGGTGCAATTTCCGGGCTGATCTTTGTCTTTAAAAAAAACAGTAGGAGAGAACAGGACAGTGGTCACTTAGTGAGTTAGAAATACTAAAGAAGCTGAAGTAACAGTAGCCACTTTTTGTAATAATGAGATCTAGTGTAGCATGGCTTATTTACCGATGGTTTGTTCTAGCAGGATTGTTTTGTAGGTGTTCAAGGTTATTAAGCAATAGAATTTTTTTTAAGCTGGGTAAGTTTTGCTTTTGCACCTACTGCATTTACATTGAGGTTACCTAATATACTAGTATTGTTAGGGAAGTCCTTTGGGACAAAGATGCCAGGCATCTTTTATGATTCATACCATGGAATATGGGGGAATGTATTTTATAGAAACAATTAGGTGTGTATGTTTACTTATGGGGAGGTTAACTTTTATAGCATTAGGGCAACTGTCATTAATATTTTGAGTTGGAGAAATTAAGAATATCTGATGAGTTATTTTTGATAAGAAGCATGACAACCCCTCCTGATCTAGTATAAGGCCTATTGTCATAGAGGGTATTAAACTTAGATTGTAATTTGCTGAGCATTGTCTGTAGACATACAAGTTTGCTTAGACCTGGAACTCATTAGCTGTATCCATCAGGTCAATACCCTCCCTCCCATCTTTTAAAACCACTCTGAAAGATGTTCTATCTAAAATCTGGCTTTGTTCTTTCTCAAAACCAGGATAAACTATATCCCTAAACATGAGCAAGTACCTTTTCATTCCTTATACCTCTTTACTCCCCCTTCTTATTTCTTTACCTCTATCAAATTCTCTTCCCTGATTTTCTCTCTAAATATACTGTAAGCCTCTTTTTTTCCCTCACTAAATATTGCAATTCCTGTTTGCATTGACTAACTTACCTTTAATTTCTTTACAAATTGTCTACAATTTCTCTAAGTATTAAATGATTATCATATAACTTGTATTGATTCTGAGTGAATGTTTTTACATTATGTCTAATTTATTCTAATTATTTTACCTGCAGATGTTTTTGTTTTATTTTTGAAGATTGTACATTTTTTGTTCCTAAATTGTTTTGTAATACTTTGGAGCTCTTCTCTCTAGGTCTCCATTGAAAATGGGCTTCTACCCAGTGTGACTTTCCAGGTAACCAAATGTCAATAAAATAAATAAATGAAGGGAAAAGAACAGATATCTTGAAGCCAAGTTTCAGTGGGTGCAAGAACTAGTGGGTTTTTGGCTAAAATCCAGGCTTCCAACACGGCCAATTAATTATTAATGTTGACAGTATTAAAGCATGAGATTTGTAAGTTCTTTTTTGTTTGTAATGGTGGTTTTGCTGGTCAGGGAATTTGTTGCAGTGGTTACAGAACTAGTTGTAATATAAATGCAAGCTGCAGTAGTTGTAGATGGGTTGTGATTTGCAATGTGTGGATTTATTGGAAGAAGGTGACCAGGGTTTGAGTGTATGTCACTTAATTTAAGAATAACAGATTTATTTTTAGAAAATGTTGCCACTATACTACTACTACTACAGCAAATAATCCTAAAATGAAAGAGAAAAGCAGCATAACTGAAGTATTCACAAGAATGAAAGCATTTAGGGGTCACCATAAACACCAACTTACCCATCCAGGAGCCTGCCAAGAAATGCCACCAGAATCCTTTCTACAGAACTAAGAAATCAATGTAATTGAATGAACTCAGGATCAAGAATATCCACATAAGATTCACCCATAAATTAGAAAAGACCATTGACCTGCACTAAGCTCCTTACTATCCTGGTTCACTGGCTAACTACAGGCTGAGTCCTTAGATCATCCATCAAAAATCTGTTCCATAAAATCATGACAGCAGGTATTACTATATACATACATACATACATAAATACACATATTTCAAGTACAGGTATTAATGTCCTTCTAGCTTGCCAGTATAACAAAACAGTTGTACCCATAATAAGTGTCCAGGCTGTTCTTAAAAATATCTAAACTAGTACTTGTTTTAATGTAATTTGGTAGTCTGTTCCATGCATCAGCTGCTCTCTCTCAGAGAACCAATTAGTACACTTCTCGTTCCTATAGAATCCTCTGCCTAGGTTGTCTAATGATTCTCTGCTACTTTTTGATAACCCCAAACATTTCCAGAGGTAGTTGTCTCTAAATGCCCTATATACCTAAGATCTCTTAAATATCTATAAGAGTCACTGTACAAGTACAAATATTTTAGTCTTTCATAATAACTTAAATTTTCACATTCATGGAGGCCATTGATATATTTCTTCTGTACTCTTTCTAATTTACTCATGCTTGTTTTCTTATAAGGCCTCCATATTGTTAAATCCATTCTCAAGTTTGGATCTAATGTAATTAAGAAGCAATGACTTTATCATTTCTGATTTCTTAAACGTATACATTTTCTTATGCAACCTATAGTTCTATAACTATCACTAACCAATTGTTTGATATGATTAGAAAAACTCAAAGCAGGATTTACCCATATATCCATGTCCATAAATGAATCTACAGTTTCAATCATTGTGTGCTATGCTAAATATTCAACTTTCATTTTATGTCTTCCGAATCTCATACGCTTAGTTTTTATGTATTTATCAGCATATTATTCCCCTATATCCATATGGTCAATTTAATCAAGTTCTTTTGCAGATATCTCCTATTTCTAACACATGTAATCAGTTTTCCCAATTTCAGGTCATCTAAATACAGACTGTAGAACACCTCAAATGAAAAAGATAGGTCTAAAAAATACAATCAAAACAAGTAAGGGCCTAGGACAGAGCCCTATGGGACACCCTGCCTGCAACCAAGAACTTCACCTATAGAATTGCTATATGATACTTCCCATGTCCTATTTGTAAGCCATGCAGCTATCCATCTTATCAAGAGTAAATCAATATCTAGTTGTTCTAATTTATTGATCAGTGTTTTGTGTATGACCCTGTCAAATGCTGGAGTTAAATCTATATAAATTGCATCATAGCACAATTTTTCATTCATATACAGTATGTTATTATATTGCTACAGAACATCATGTTACAGGTGGTAATAGATCTGTTTTCAAAATATGCATGCTGATTTATGGTTCCAAGTCCCAATCTTTCCAGTTCTGATAATAACTTATCCAATATTACCTTCTCCATTATTTTCCCCAACATGAAATTAGACTTAAGGATCTATATGACTCTGGGTTTGTCCTATTCCTCTTTCCCTTAAAGACAGGCTTAATAAGCGCATGTCTCAAATCCTGAGGAATCTCCCCATATTTATACAACCTAGTAAATAATAGATATAATGGTATTACTGAAGTGTTCTGAGGTCATTATTACTAATTCTGTCTTCTCCTTGTGCTTTGTTTGGCAGCAGTTTGCACACTTCTTTTTCAACATACTATAATTTGAATTCAGTATCTGAGGTTATCTGTATGTCACTAGGACAACTTATCACCCCTTTTGTGGAGCAAAACTGTTTTGCATAAGATTTTGTAAATATATCTATAATCTGTTGTGCCTGAGAATACATTTTAGAATCTACACACAGTTTATCAATGTGCATGTCTTTACTCCTTCCACATCATATGTATCTATACAAGGTTTTCCTATTATGCTCATTATCTTTTTATACATTTTCCTCAATTTTTTTTTATCTTGTCTCACTCTATGCTTAATTTGTTTGTCCAACTTATTTATTTCAGTTTTCAAAGCTGTATTTCAACTTCTTTTCCATTTCTTATATTTTTGTCTCTCACCTTCATAGGATCATAGGACCATAGGAGGTTACTAGGCTATTAGCCCCAATGCCCTTATAAGCCTTAGCCTAGAGTTTAGCCCATGTTTAGGCAAGTCAGCATCCAGAGCCCCTGCCCAGCAGGGACACAGGTGGAATCCCAGGAGTGTATTTTCTTCTTCCCATCCAGTTATCCAGGTTGCGCTTAAAAAGGGATAATGAGGTACTCTGTTTGATGTGGAGAGGGAATCTATGCCACAGATGGGGGAGTCTCTGGGACACAAATCTGTCCTGCCAACAAGTCCTATTGATATCACAGACCAGGTTGAGGTCATGTGGATGGGTTGCTCGAGTGGAGCTTGACTTGAAGATATCCAGCATTCCCTTCAAGGCTGGGTCTGAAATTGCTTTGTATGCGAGACACAGGTCACCTCTGAGGAGTCTATATGAAACTAAGTAGAGGGACAGGGCTTTTAGCCTATCTGTGTAGCATAGGTGTTTGCGGGCCTGGATTCTCCTGGTGAGGAATCTCTGTGGTTTCTCCAGTTGCTGCATGTGCTTTGCAAGGTACATGCTGAAGGGGGCATTGCACTCAATAATTGGCCTTATAAGGGAAGAATGCAGGGCTCTTATGACCTCTTTGTCCCTGGATGAGATACTCTTACTTATGGGGTTGGCCATTTAGAAAGCTTTACGTACAATGGAAGCAACATGGTGATCAAAAGTCAGTTTGCTATCAACCTAGGTACAAAATCCCTCACTACTGATTGTGTACTTAGGACATTGTTATTAATGTGATAATATGTGGGGCCGTCACTCTCCTTAAAGGGGATGATGATGCATTTTTTGCATTCAGCTTGAGGCCATGTTTCTGGCACCAGTCATTTGTTTGGGTGAGACCCTCTTGGAGGATATCCACATCACTTAGGAATTAATGACTGCGCCCAGCTTGCAGTCATCTGCAAACTTAGTCAGCCATAAGCCCACTGGTTTTGGCCTGGACCTCAGAGAAGTATATCCCAAATAACACAGGCCCCAAGACCAATCCCTGAGGTACACCGCTCGTTACGGGTCTACTGCTTGAGGTGGTTTCCCCTATTTTCATTAGGTGGGTTCTATCAGTGAGCCAATTTGCTACCCATCTGGTAACATATGGATTGATGCCTAGTTGAAAGACTTTATCTACTATGCCTGAGTGGGGAATAATGTCAAAGACTTTGGCCAGGTCAAGGTAGGTGGAGTGCACCATCTTCCCCTCATCCACAGTTTTGGTGACTGTCTCAAAGAAGTTGACCGGATTTAACAGACATGACCTCCTCTTGACAAAGCCAAGCTGTGTGGGGTTGAGTGTTTGGAGGTTGCCAATGTCCTTGTTAATGAGATCCATGATAATCCATTCCATGGCCTTGCAGATCAGGCTAGTTGGGCTGATTGGTGTATAATTTCCTGGATCTTTGGATGCTCCACCTTTGTGTAAAGGGATGACAGTGGCTGTCCTCCACTTGGCTGGGACAAAGCCGGTACTCAGGCTTTGGTTAAATAGCGTGCCTAATGGTACTGCAAGTTCATGTCTAAGTTCATGCAGGATGCAGTCTGGGATTTTATCAAGTCCCATGGAGGCTGTATTTTCTGCCTTTGAGAGGGCAGTTATGACCTGTTCCCTAGAGATAAGGGGTGGGGGGGGCAGGTACTGGGTATGTCTTGATTTAATGATGGGGGGGCAAAGGGGAGAAGTTTTCGATGAATCTGTCAGCCAGTAGATTGGCTATATCTACAGCATTTGTGTATGTGGTGTCCTTGACCACCAGTTCTGAACAGATCTGCATGCTTCCTTCGAGATTGCGGACATATGTAAAGAAGGCCTTATGATTGTCTGTAGTTGACGTGGCCAATTTGGACTCGAAGTTGGCTTTAGAGGATTTCACTAGTGCTCTTATTTGCATTCTCAGGCTTAGGAGCGATTGCTTCCAATTGGGCACCTGCTCCTTCTTGGTCCTGGACAGCAGTTTTTTTCCTCTTGCTATATAGTTTATTTATTGCAGATGTCAGTTATCTTACTCTTATGGAAATATATTCCCCTGATATTGTATGTCTAGATCCTGATGTTAAACATTTTTTTATTTTTGTACTCTAAATTTCTCTTTCAAAACTTTCCACATTCCATCTGCAGTTTTTCCACTGAACACCTGACTCCAGTTTTACATAGTGGCTGTTTTCCTTCCATATAATCTGTAATTAATCTTCTGTACATTGGATTAGATTTCAGTTTGGCATTCTTATCTAGCAACAATTAACCTTTATAACCCCATGATCACTGCACATCGATGGTGGTAAAACATGACATGAAGTAATAGTAATTAGTTTAGGAACACAATCAGTGTCTAGTATGTTCCATTCCCTGGTATGTTTTTTTTTACAGTCTGAAGCATTTGTTCCTGAGCATACATTGTGAATAATTTCATGACTAATGTTGTTGAATTAATATTATTCCAGTCTGTTTCTGGTAAATGTAAGTCCCCAGCCACTATTATTCTTCCCTCCTGTGTTTCATGCAAGAAATGCTCGAATTTCTCTAGGTCATCAGCACTTTAGTTTCATGGTCTATACGCTCCAATAATTATTATATGTTCCTGAGTTGCCTTTACTGTTACAGTTACACAGTCTATAGTACTGGTGTTATCACTGAACATGTGATAATCACAGGTCTCATAACTATCTTTAATCCCTATCATAACACCTCCACCTGATTTTTTGTTAGAATGTCTGTTATAGTAAAAACATGTATACCCTAACAGGACTGGTTTCCAGTCATTGTTCCTTAACCATGTTTTACAAACAATAACAACATCAATCTTGTGGGAATGTAGCAAAGTTTTCAATAAAAAACTTTATTATTAATGCTCCTAACATTAACAACCATCAGAAATGCATGTTGCTATCTGTGAACTGTTAAATGTTCGATCTGGCAAAAATCCTGCCTTGTGTTGTCAAATATTGTAAAATATTTGCTGCAAAAATTCTCTTCCCTGATCATGACAAATGCACACCATCCTGTCTGAATAGGTGTGCCCAAAATTCAACTGCTCTACACATTTCCATTCTTTAAAAGGGGACATTTTTTCATGTACGTATTTACCCCCAACATTTTTCATTCGTGGTGACCTGACTCTCCTTTCTATGTGATTTGTGAAAAATATGTCCTAGAACCAGTACAATCTATACTATCCAAGAGGGGTGTAAGTTTCCTACTAACAGTCAAAGAGTTCTTGTGGATGAGAGTGTCTGTATTGACATGAATAAAAACATATCTGTATTTCTTTCATTAAGGCTTGTTGATCCTGGCAAGCATAACACTATTCCACGTTAATTGTCTTCTCTGCAAATGTTAAGTATCATTTCCTCTAAAAATTGACTCTCCAATTACAAGAATGTCTTTTCTGACCAGATCTGAATAATCATCAAGTTCTAATTCAATAATATCTGTTCTATCAATTGTTGCATAGGAATGATCTTCATCATCATTAGTCTTGTTAATCCCACTGTTTTCATTGTGCATTACATTTGCAAACCTACAATTCTCATCCAGCTGGCTTTGTACATCTACATTTTTAGCCTCTCTCCTTTCACTGGCTGGTGTGAGTAAGCTCAAAATTATCATTTTGTAAAATCATTCGTCTTCAACTATTTAAATTTATTGGCCATCCCGCTGTACCAGCATACAAAAGTGCCCACCCACTTTCAAACTATCTCGCTCTTTTGAAATAGTACCTCTCCACTTAGACAGCTAAAACGTAAATTACCACTTTCATATCTAACTCCTCTAGTGCACACTGCAGTGTTTAGGATAAACCATTTTTTTTTCATCTCACCATTAAACATCTATTGCAAGACCACCAATTATTGGAGAGCCCACATTCGGCCTGTCAGTAGTCATCTTGGGATTAGTGCTTCTGTTTTCTCCTGGTGAGAGAAGGAGCACAGGAACATTATTTCCTGGAGACTGCAGATCACCAGAAATCATAATAACTCCTTTATTATGTGACAGCTTGGATTCTGTGCTTATATTCTGGTCCTGGTAAGAGAAGGAGCAGAGTGCATTGATTCCTGACTGTTCCTGGGTGGAGAGTGAGTGTCTGTGCTTAACGTTTCTGATTGGTCTGTTATTATTGAAGGCTTTTGCCACAAAAAGGCTACAAGCCTGCAGACACTTGCATCATCTGGGACAAGAGTGTGAATCACCAAACAGGCCGTGGCCTGCTTCTCTTCTTGGGATTGGTGCTATTATTTTGATTCTGGTGAGAGAAGAAGCAAAGGAGTATTGTATCCCAACAGAGTGAAGCTGTAGTGAGACCAGCATTAGTAGTAGCCAGGCAGTAGCCATTCATGCAACTCCCCTCTTTTCATCATTCTTATCAAGCTAATTATTTGTTTTCAGTAAGTTCTGCTTGATGTGTTTCTAACTTCAGAATATCTGCCTAAATACTTCATACTTGAATTTTCACGGTCTACGTATTAGTTTCCCCTCAAGTGTTTGGCACTGCTCTGTACGGACTCAAACACCTTGAGTGACATTTTTCCTGTAAAAGCATAATAGAAATCTCCCCAATACCTAGTTGTGCACAGGACAAATAGCTTGCAGTGGCAAACACTGTCCACATAGTTGCAAACCAGATACTCCTGACAGTGATTGATATTCTCACTCCAACTGTCTAATCAATGAAAAAGGGTCTGTTGCCATGGATATGAACTTTCAGATTCACTTTAGAAGCTCGAAATACTGAAATATCGAAATTCAGTATTTTAAGCCCATAAAGTGGAATCCTGAAAACAACGAAACCTCAGAAGCACGAAATTCAAAACCTCGCACACCGGAGATTTTGAATTAGCGCTTCCGGGGCTTCACTGTGGTTGTGGATCCAGGTACGTGTTTATTTGATAAGGGTTTTGGGTAGGAGCTGTAGTATATGTTAGTGTGTTTTGTAGCTCTGATGTGTGTGTGCTAGGAGAATGTAGCTTGTGTGGTGGTGTTTTGTGTGTGTTATGTAGTGCGACCTCGGAGTTAGAATATTTAAGTAGGGGGGTGTGGAGGGGTGCAGAGAGGTTGTGTTTGTGTGTGGGGAGGAAGGTGTGTATGTGTGGAGTAGAAGCGTTAATTCAAAATCTCCAGTGTGCGACATTTTGAATTTCGCGCTTATGAGTTTTCGTTGTTTTCAGGTTTCGACTTTGTAGCCTCAAAATACTGAATTTTGATATTTCAGTATTTCGAGGATATAAAGTGAATCAAAACTTTGCCTCAAAATACTGAATTTTGATATTTCAGTATTTCGAGGATATAAAGTGAATCGAAACTTTCCTACTGTCTCCGCTACTGGCTTGGTGGATATGGGCATCCTGAGGCAATGTAGAAATTGCCTCATGTTTACTGACAACCAGTTAATTCTCAAACAAACTGATATGGTATGTGAAAGATGTACTTACACAATGTCACTGGAGGCAAAGCTCTCATATAAAAGTACTCCTAATGTCAATAAGGTTATCAGTAGTACACATGCTGCACCCATCACGCACAATTCAAAGCAGCCATATCGACCCACATATACTGAGGCACTAACATGTAACCTTCCTAAACCACAAAGACCTTCTAGATGAAGTACACATAACAAATACCTTCAGCAGCCTCAAATGCACTCTTTCAAAACATCATAGAACTACTTCTCATGGAGCCTCTACCTCTAAGGCCATAAGGCAAGCCACCACACAATCCAACATTCAAGTAATTGGAGACTCCATTGTGACACACACTGATGTCCCTCTCACCAGGCTGATTAAGGAAAAAGTTACAGTCACTTGCTTATCAGGGGCTAGAATCCGCCACATTACACATGTAGTCAGGTCATTGGACCACAATTACCAATATGACTCAGTAATAGTCCATGTGGGAGTAAATGACCTGAGACATACCTCCCTGGCTGATAAATTCAATTCCAACTTTAACCATCTCTCTCCCTCAACTTTCCCTCAGGAAATATCATCAAATATATAAAAAAAAAAAAAAAACTGAAAAACTGTTAGTGCAGAGGACTAAGGCTCCAGCTTGTTAATAAGCTGCTTCCTGTAGCAAGGGTACAGGATTTGAATCTTTTGTCATTCCAAGGGGATCCAGTATCTTGTGCCTGGGATGACATGGTTGACAGGCCTCAATGCTTTGCCAGAGATGGTCTCCACTTGTCACCACTGGGATTTAGGATTCTGGCCAAGGCTCTTGCCTCCCCCATTGTGCCTTTTTAGGCAATGTCCCAAATACAAATCTTCCAACATAAAAGATTTGTCATGTCAAAAGCAAATTGAAGGTCATGCTGCTTAACACTAGGAGCCTTAACCTGAATATGCATTCATTAGAGGCTCTCCTCGCACTGGAAGATGCCAACATCTGTGCAGTCACGGAAACTTTGTCCAAGGCTGCAGAGACCACCCCCACCTTACTAGGCTATACCACTTCCCACACATTCTGACCTCAAAATGAGGTTGGGAAGACTAAGGGTGATGGAGTTACTATTTTCATTAAAGACAAGCATACCTCCAGACTGGTTTGCCAGCATGATGCACTAGAACTATTCCAAGTGCAACTGACAATTGCTAAGACATAGAGGGTGGCCTAATGGTTAAGGTGTTTGCCTTACAAACACAAGGTGCAGGGTTTGAGTCTCACAAGGGATAATTGGCTAAGCTTAAAATGGCTCGCAAGGGCAGTTAGCTTAGTAAGAATCTATGAATCTATGAATCTAAGTTATAGCCAGCTATAGACCCCCCTCCATGACTAAACCCACTCCTTCTACCTGGACCTAATTGACTCCACCAAGGTACCCTCTAACACCCTGATCCTTGGGACTTCAACTACTCCACCATAGACTGGGTGAACTATTCCTGCTCTAATGCACTCACCCAATGATTCATTTATTTCATCAGTTCTAATACACTAGGCCAGCTTGTCTCATCCCCCACAAGGTGAGATAACATTCTAGACTTGGTTCTCACCAACATGGGCGACCGCTGCACCACCCCCATAGTAAGTTCTCTGATGAGATCAGACCATTAGTCTGTCTCATTCGAAGTGTCTATCTCATCCAACCCACCCCCAACTGTAACCAGGCTAAAAAACTTCTCAAAAGTTGATTACAACCTTCTAAGGGAGGGTGTCAGTAGCTTCACACCACCGTTCCCCCTCAGAGGATGCAGACGAATATGCTGAATAGTACACCAGCGCAGTATACAAGCACCTGTACAACTGCATGGACTCAACCATACCCAATAGGACTACAACCTGCTCCTCATGAAAACACATACCTAACTGGTGGACATCATCTGTCAATAGGCTTTACAACAAAAAGAAGAAACTGTTTTCCAAAGGTAAAAAGGCACACATTCCCAAATGGAAAACTCCCTCCTCAGCCTCAACAAGCAAATTAGATCAATAGTGAGAACCTCCAAAGCCAATTATGAATTGAAACTAGCCTCCGAAACAAAGGCTAACCACAAAGCATTTTTTAGTTATGTCAAGAACCTTCATGGCAAAACCCAGGTTTGTCCCAAACTAGTTCATAACGGTAACACTTACACTGATCCTGTTGACTTAGCCAACCTGCTAGCAGATAGGTTCAATGCAAACTTCATCCCCCCTATCCCCCCAAAGGCCCATTTGACATCCCTGATACTTGTTCTGCACCTCACATCTCTGTAAATCAAGTGTTAAAGGCCCTATCCAAGGCAAAGAACGCAGCTTCCATGGGACCTGATAGTATCCCAGACTGTATTCTGCACTATCTCCAGCAAGAACTAGCCTCGCCATTGAGCACCCTATTCAACCATAGCCTAAGTACAGGCTTCATTCCAGCAGAGTGCAGAGCTGCCATTGTCATCTCTTTGCACAAAGGTGGTGCCACTACTGATCCTGGAAACTATCACCCCACAAGCTTAACAAGTCTGATCTGTAAGGCCATGGAGCGGATTATTATGGACCTCATAAACAAGGAGATAAGCAATCTCCAAGCACTTGACCCCACCCAGTTCGGATTCGTCAAAGGCAGATCTTCCCTGTTGAACCTGGTTGACTTTTATGAAACTGTCACTAAGACACTGGATGAGGGAGAATCAGTACATACAGCTTACCTTGACTTGGCCAAAGCCTTTGACACAATCCTCCACTCAGGCATCATCAAAAAGCTAACACAACTTGGCGTAAATCCCTATCTCCTCATGTGGGTGGCCAACTGGCTCACCAATAGGACACGCAAGGTCAAAATAGGTGCCTCCACCTCTGACAGCAGACCTGTCACTAGAGGAGTTCCCCAGGGATCTGTCCTGGGACCCCTACTGTTTGGCATCTACTTCACAGAGGTCCAAGCAAAGACAAATGACTTGTGGCTGACCAAGTTTGTGGACAACTGTAATTTGGGTGCTATCACTGACTCCCCAAATGATGTTAACATACTACAATTGGGACACACAGCAACAAATGACTGATGCCAAAGTCAGGGCCTTAAGTTAAATGCAAAAAAAATGTATTACATACAATTAGGCAAAAAGATGGTCCCTACTGATTACCACATCAGTGGCAACCGCCTAAGCACACGACCTGTGGTGAGAGACCTGGGTACACTGATTAACAACAATCAGACATTCTGTCATCATGTAGCACCAGTGGTCAGAAAAGCCTTTTACTTGGTTCATCTCATAAGTAAAGGGATTGCATCCAGAAAAAAGGAGGTTATTACCTCTCTGTACTCCTCCGTCATTAGGTCAATAATCAAGTACAATGCCTCATTTGGTATGTACCGCTCCAAACACCTTCACCAACTGGGAAGGCCACAGAAATATTTCACAAACAGAATCCATGGTCTCCAACACCTGTCCTGTGTGGACAGGCTCAAATCACTATCACTCTACTCGGTATCATACAGATTTGCTCAGAGGTGATGTGTGTCTCACCTACAAGGCAATCTCAGACCCATGCTGTACTAGAGATGCTCTATATCCATAAGTCTATAATTCCTTGTGCATTACCAGATTGAAAGGCCTAAATCTAATATGTGACATTAACAAAAGCTGCTGGAGAGACAGGTTTGTCTCCCAGAGGGTGCCCCCATCTGTGGAGTAGACTTCCCATACACATCAAACAAAGTATGTTGCTGACCCTCTTCAAGTGCAACCTTGATGAGTGGATGGGAAACCACAAATTTTTCCCAGGGATTTTACCTGTGTCCCTCATTCACAGGGATGACATGTACTGATTGAGATTTCTTTTTTGGGGATAAACTTTTGGCTGGGCTTGTAAGGGCCCCAAGGCCATTAGCCTAGTAATCTCCTATGATCCTATGATCCTATATCTCTCCCTACTATAAACAAATCAAAAGTGGCAAACCAAAAATACAAAATAACAAATCCAAGCACAACTGACTCTTACAAGCTGTGGAAGATGAAATATTTATTCCTAAAACAATAAACAAAAAAATTCATAAGCGCTTTGGTCCCTTCAAAGAGACTTCGTCAGATAAAAACCATCCTACTACAACTCTTGATATACTTCCAATCAAAGTAATTGCAACCAAGTAATTAATCAAATAAAATTCCACACTTAAAGATACATAGCTTAAAATCCATCATTACGCTGTCATTTGTATAAAACCCTTACCAAACTGGTCTGCATTGCCATTAATAATTTATCAATTTTTAAAAACCTCTTTTTTTATAAACAAATATGCAAACACACACATACACACACACACACACACACCTATATATATATATATATATATATATATATATATATATATATAAACGCACATAAATATACTTATGAATAAATATGTATATGCGTACATGTAAATATATACATTTGTTATAACTGCATTCCTATGTAATAATTAAGTTAGGACTTATGATTTTTCTTTTAATACTGGTGCAATAGACACTTGATCATTAGGACCAGGAGGAAATGTGGCATTTAACCTAAACGCCACACAACTGCCATTTTCAGAAGCAGCCTCTGCCAGTCACCACCCCTTGGATTTATCTTAGGGGGAATTCAATAAAGCCTACACGGAGTGATTTTCCATGTAGGCATAGTCACAGAGCCCCAACATGGAAACTGGCAACTAAGCAATCCAGTAAACAGAGCAGAGGGGCGTGCATCAGTGTGCGGACACAGAAATGCCTGTGGAATGCAAATCTTCTCATAAGCAGGTGAAATCTATGCAAATCAGAGTGATTTGTGATCCAATAAGCTGCACAGTACTAATGTAGGAGGCGTGTTGGTGTCAGAAATGTACACAAAAAGTAACTGTGTACAGAAATGAAAAAATTAAGCAGGGGCTGTAAAAACCCAAAGAGAAGGTTAGATATTTTAATGTAGGGCTGGAAATGACCAAAACTATACCCACTGAGTCCAAAAAGCAATGCAAATCATTATAAAATATTTATATATTTTAATGCACATATTACATTGGTATGGCATGCCACAATATGCAAAGACGTCATTATGCAAAAAAAAATATTAAAATGTTGAAAAACTGAAAATTTGACATTTGAAAAAAATAATGCATTATAGTGCCCTGCATGCATAGTGTACAATGGCAAGTGTCAGTGGTTGCTAAGGAGGCAAGCCTTGGAGTAGTGAAATATCCAGGGAATATGCAAGGATCTGTATGCAAATGATCTGGGGTTACTGAATAGCAAAAATGGGCCACTGTGTCCGCAGATAAAACCTGTATAGGGCCAGAATTGTGTTGGTGTTAGTAGATCACATAGCTGACATCAAAAGGGGGTGTGCTTAAGTAGATTGGAGCTCAGAAGCATCCGTTTGTGCTCAGCTAAGCACAGCTAAGCAGGGGTGTGTGTCCAGTGCTGCTAAGCTTTGTTTAGCTATGGGGCATGTGTTTTAGCTGGTTTAAGCCAGGCTGAACATGTCCATACATGGGATGTGTCTAAACTGCTGAGCACTATTTACACTAGTGCCACTGGTTTCCACGCTGCACCCCAGTGCTTACCAGTGAAAGAAATAAAAAAAATAATACAAGGAAATAGCTTGGGAAAGCCAATCAAGTATAAATGACTGATACGCCCTGTTCCACAGACTCTGGGCCATTCAAAACCTTCAATGAGAGACCTGGCAGGTGGAATGCATCATAATCAGTCCATCACACAGGCTGCATCTGCAGCATGCCATTATAAAATATGCATACACCCTTCAATCTATTTTTTCAGACATACTCTGCACCATTGGTGTACACACTTGGGAATTTTAACTGAGAAAATGATATGGGCTGCTGCTGCTCTGCTACATCTGTATATGCTAGAGGCTGAGGTTGGTGCTGATGCTGACAATAGGCCCAGACTGAGAAGGAGAAGAGTGTTCAGGTCCAGTGTAACCTTCCAGGGGCTACATGAGCTGGAGAGAGTAGAGCGCTACAGGGTTGACAGGGACATACTACAAGAACTCACCAAGCTTTTTTGCCCTTAATTCAAACTCAGAGCCAACAGAGGGGAACCCATCCCAGTGTAAACAAGGGTATGTGTAGCCCTTAGAATATTAACTACAGGTACTTTTCAAAGACCTACTGGGGATATGATGGGGGTCTCACAAGCATCTACTTCCAGGGTACTCTACCAGTTCCTGGATGCCATGCAAACACATGCCAGTGAGCACATATATTTACCCTGCACCCCTGAGGAGAGGACCACCAATATGCATCTCTTCCACCATGTATCACGGTACCCTGCGGTACTAGGTACCATAGACTGCACTCATGTGCACATCAAAACACCACCTGGTGAGGAGGGTAGAGTCTATGTCAACCGCAAGGGGTATCACTCCATTAACTGCCAGGTCATGTGCAATAACCAGGGCATTATCATGAATGTGTATGCTGGCAGCCCTGGCAGTTATCATGACTCCCACATCTGGCATGCATCACAGCTGTATCAGACGTTTGCCAAGGGGGACATCCTGTACGGCCATCCACTGGGGGATGCTGGCTATGCACTGGAGCAGTGGATGATGACACCCATCAGAAATGACCTCACACCTACTGAAGAATGCTGGAATGAGGCACAAGCACAAACTAGGAACATCATAGAGCATGTGTTTGGGCTGCTGAAGTCACAGTTCTGCCTCAATATATATGGTGGAGCCCTGCAGTATCTCCAGCCACATGTGCACAGATGTTCACAGTATGTGCATGCTACACAATATGATCCTGCGGAAACAGCTGCAGAAGGAACATCACAGGGAAGGGGCACACAGCTCCCCACCAGAGCCAAGGTTGCTGCAGCCACAGGGGGACTTGGAGGAGGAATTTCCTGAGCCTGTCCCTGTAGGCAGATGTAGGCATGCCCAGTATGCCCTGTCCTTGGGAAAGAGGCAATGCATAGCACATGCACTGACATCCTAGGGTCCTAGGGACTGACATCACACTCCGACTCACATACATAGTAAAAGGATGCCAGCCACACCACACAACCTTTACCTTACCATGTATTGGATGTGTACTGCGTGCATCTGACAGAGTCAGCCCTAAAGCACTGTGATCTCAGCTGCTGCAGGCACAAGGTAAGCCCCTCTTCTTTACAACAAATGTATGGGGTACTAGACTGTAGTAGTATATGTATGGACCTGCCGCATGTATGCTAGGGAATAGAGTGGGCTACCGGGAAACCTGCATACAACTAACAGCTATGTGAGACAACAGGACCTCTCTGCCCAATGCTGGCCACCCCATAATATGCAGTAGGCCCCAAGGCAGCAAAACCCACTGCACTATGCAAGGGAAATGACAAACAGTGGGGTCATAGGATAGATGCATGACTGTCAATGCTGGAGTCCCCTACCCCTAACACACTCATGTTCCCATGCAACTGCAGTAATATTATGTTTGCAAGGTAATAGCAGCAGACCACACAATCCCAGGGTTGTACCAATCAACTTGGTGACATGTTTCATTTCCACAATATGCAGGGGTCAATGTGCTATGTATGTCTGTGGCTGATAGTGTCAGGAATTAAACTGTACTGTCTAGTGGCTGCTGTGGCTTAGTGGGCTAAGTACATTACCATGGTTGATGGTGCAAATGGTTCAAAACTGGCTGCACTTACTATTTTGCATGTGAGCTACACCTATGGTAGGAGTTCTACAGACTGTCTATATGCCACTATTTGTGAAAGCTGGACAAAACCAGAGACAATAGAAGAACAAGGGGCCACAGATATGGACGGTGCACAACTCTGAGTAACCTAGATGGTGGCTAGTAGAACAGCAGGTTGTAACAAGTCAGAGTAGCAGCAGGATGTAAAGGCTGTCATGTAACTGTGTCAGTACTTACAACAAGTCAGTGGGCACCATCATACTTTTCAAATATACAGAGTTTTGCAGAATGTCAACAGTTTTGCCTCATATTTCTGGTCCATTTTTCATAACATTGCAGGTTTCTGGCAAACTAGTGGCAAATCAATAAAGGTTGACGTTAGAAAATAATGACAGACATTTGAGATGCAGACTTCATGCCCTTCAGAAAATTCATGCTAATATGAAACTTGTTATTCTACCAACTGTCTAAATTTGTAAGAGCAATATTAAAAAAAATCCCTATTTTTGGGCCTGTGTCCCACTTTTATATATGGCCTTGTCCAGATGTCTTGCTCTAAGAGGTTGAGAGGTATGGGCACCATGTAGCATTATAATACCAATACAACACAAAATGCCTGAGGACCACAGCAGATATATGGGGTGCAATGCTGGACATCCTGCCAAACAGGTACAGTCAGAGGTGCGAAGTCTGTAACCCTGTGTGTGGTGTTACATCTTGCACCCCAGTCACAGCATACCTACAACTACATAGAGCTACAACTGTGGACAAAACCAGGAACAGGAGTGGGACAAAGAGTGACATATAAGCAGAAGGATGAACTACTGGCCAGACAAATGTAGAAAGTGCAGAGTAGAACAGGTCGTGCAGTAACATGGGTTCCCTGCTGTGTATAGAGTCAGCAATTTAAATGTCTGTCAGCATTTCCTCATGTCAGTCTATAATGATCTGCCACTGATATACCAGGAAATCAGATTTCCATGTAAAACATACTAGACATATGATGAAAAACCCTGTTCAGTCTAATACAATCTGTGCAGACCCTAGGTATGGGTCAGATATTATGGCCAGCACACACCTGGGGAATCTCTTGGGCATTATATCAGGGAGGTGCTGGACTGTGTAACCAGGAGCAGCAGCCAAATGGCTGTAGCACACAACATCCCGGATGGGAGTACAGGAAGGTCTGGACTGGAGTCCCCTTGTATGTACTGATGGTCACACTGGACATGCTCCTACACTTAGCTAATTCCAGCCCATGTCTGAAGCCTCATCTGCCAATAGAACTGATATATCAATATTTCTCTGTGCATACTGACAGCTATGTATACCTAAATGTCTCTCCCTATCCGTTTCAGACATGATTATCCTTACCTATCCGTATGTGGCATAAATATATATATGTGTGTGTGTGTGTGTGTGTGTGTGTGTGTGTGTGTGTGTGTGTGTGTGTGTGTGTGTGTGTGTGTATCTGTACAGTTTTATCTACATACATAAATATATAGGTAATATTATACAGATAGAGACAGAGAAAGGAGGGGAGAGAGAGAGAGACATACACAGAAAAGTATAGAGTGATGTAGTGTTGCAGCCACTTGCACACCAATTGTTCCTAGTAGTGTGTGCATGTAGTATGGTGAGCTGTAGTGTGTATTAGTAGGTAAGTAAGGGTTCTAATCTCACATCAGCCACCTTGTGTGTGTGTGTTTGTGTGTGTGTGTGTGTGTGTGTGTGTGTGTGTGTGTGTGTGTGTGTGTATGTGTGTGTGTGTGTGTGTGTAGATATTCCACATATGGCAGCATGCACACACCCAACAGGCCTATGTCTGTGCAATGGTCAATCATTTTATGGCCCTGTGACTAGTGTCTTCAAAACAGTGGCCTCCATCAACAGCTGCTGATGTCATCTACCCCAACAGCAGTGGCAGACAGTCTCTAAACACATAAGCTCTGTGGTGAATGCAATTTGTATGAAGCACTATACTCTATACAACTAGATAGGTAGGGGTACTAATCCCAACAATGGCAACTCTGGGAGTGTGTGTGTGCGTAATTACATCCCCTTGCAGCAGTGTGTCTGTCTTGTCTATGTGTGTGTGCAATGCTGATACATTTTAAGGTCTGTGCCTACCTGTTAACCCCCACGTTGGCATACCTTACAAGGCCTGCTGATGTCATCAACATTAGAACTTCAGACACAATAGCTCCGTGGTGCATGCGATAAGCTCAGAGTACTATAGTGTATATAACTAGATAGGTAGAAATTCTAGTCTCAAACCAAGCACCTCTGTGGGTGTATGTATGTGTGTAAGCATGTCCCCTTGCAGCTGTCATGTGTGTGTGAATGTATGTATGTGTGTAAGCATACCCCTTGCAGCAGTGTGGCTGTCGTGTGTAGCTGTCATGTGTGTGTGTGTGTGTGTGTGTGTGTGTGTGTGTGTGTGTGTGTGTGTGTGTGTGTGTAGATATTCCACATATGGCAGCATGCACACACCCAACAGGCCTATGTCTGTGCAATGGTCAATCATTTTATGGCCCTGTGACTAGTGTCTTCAAAACAGTGGCCTCCATTATCAGCTGCTGATGTCATCTACACCAACAGCAGTGGCAGACAGTCTCCAAACACATAAGCTCTGTGGTGAATGCAATATGTATGTAGCACTATACTCTATACAACTAGATAGGTAGGGGTACTAATCCCAACAATGGCAACTCTGGGAGTGTGTGTGTGCATAATTATATCCCCTTGCAGCAGTGTGTCTGTCTTGTCTATGTGTGTGTGCAATGCTGATACATTTTAAGGTCTGTGCCTACCTGTTAACCCCCACGTTGGCATACCTTACAAGGCCTGCTGATGTCATCAACATTAGAACTTCAGACACAATAGCTCCGTGGTGCATGCGATAAGCTCAGAGTACTATAGTGTATATGACTAGATAGGTAGAAATTCTAGTCTCAAACCAAGCACCTCTGTGGGTGTATGTATGTGTGTAAACATGTCCCCTTGCAGCTGTCATGTGTGTGTGAATGTATGTATGTGTGTAAGCATATCCCCTTGCAGCAGTGTGGCTGTCGTGTGTGGCTGTCATGTGTGTGTGAGTGTGTGTGTGTGTGTGTGTGTGTGTGTGTGTGTGTGTGTGTGTGTGTGTGTGTGTGTGTGTGTGTAGATATTCCACATATGGCAGCATGCACACACCCAACAGGCCTATGTCTGTGCAATGGTCAATCATTTTATGGCCCTGTGACTAGTGTCTTCAAAACAGTGGCCTCCATAATCAGCTGCTGATGTCATCTACACCAACAGCAGTGGCAGACAGTCTCCAAACACATAAGCTCTGTGGTGAATGCAATATGTATGTAGCACTATACTCTATACAACTAGATAGGTAGGGGTACTAATCCCAACAATGGCAACTCTGGGAGTGTGTGTGTGCGTAATTATATTCCCTTGCAGCAGTGTGTCTGTCTTGTCTATGTGTGTGTGTGATGCTGATACATTTTAAGGTCTGTGCCTACCTGTTAACCCCCACATTGGCATACCTTACAAGGCCTGCTGATGTCATCAACATTAGAACTTCAGACACAATAGCTCCGTGGTGCATGCGATAAGCTCAGAGTACTATAGTGTATATAACTAGATAGGTAGAAATTCTAGTCTCAAACCAAGCACCTCTGTGGGTGTATGTATGTATGTAAACTTGTCCCCTTGCAGCTGTCATGTGTGTGTGAATGTATGTATGTGTGTAAGCATATCCCCTTGCAGCAGTGTGGCTGTCGTGTGTGGCTGTCGTGTGTGTGTGTGTGTGTGTGTGTGTGTGTGTGTGTGTGTGTGTGTGTGTGTGTGTGTGTGTGTGTGTGTGTGTGTGTGTGTGTGTGTGTGTGTAGATATTCCACATATGGCAGCATGCACACAACAACAGGCCTATGTCTGTGCAATGGTCAATCATTTTATGGCCCTGTGACTAATGTCTTCAAAACAGTGGCCTCCATCAACAGCTGCTGATGTCATCTACCCCAACAGCAGTGGCAGACAGTCTCCAAACACATAAGCTCTGTGGTGAATGCAATATGTATGAAGCACTATACTCTATACAACTAGATAGGTAGGGGTACTAATCCCAACAATGGCAACTCTGGGAGTGTGTGTGTGCGTAATTATATCCCCTTGCAGCAGTGTGTCTGTCTTGTCTATGTGTGTGTGCAATGCTGATACATTTTAAGGTCTGTGCCTACCTGTTAACCCCCACCTTGGCATACCTTACAAGGCCTGCTGATGTCATCAACCTTAGAACTTCAGACGCAATAGCTCTGTGGTGCATGCGATAAGCTCAGAGTACTATAGTGTATATAACTAGATAGGTAGAAATTCTAGTCTCAAACCAAGCACCTCTGTGGGTGTATGTATGTGTGTAAGCATGTCCCCTTGCAGCTGTCATGTGTGTGTTAATGTATGTATGTGTGTAAGCATATCCCCTTGCAGCAGTGTGGCTGTCGTGTGTGTGTGTGTGTGTGTGTGTGTGTGTGTGTGTGTGTGTGTAGATATTCCACATATGGCAGCATGCACACACCCAACAGGCCTATGTCTGTGCAATGGTCAATCATTTTATGGCCCTGTGACTAGTGTCTTCAAAACAGTGGCCTCCATCAACAGCTGCTGATGTCATCTACACCAACAGCAGTGGCAGACAGTCTCCAAACACATAAGCTCTGTGGTGAATGCAATATGTATGTAGCACTATACTCTATACAACTAGATAGGTAGGGGTACTAATCCCAACAATGGCAACTCTGGGAGTGTGTGTGTGTAATTATATCCCCTTGCAGCAGTGTGTCTGTCTTGTCTATGTGTGTGTGTGCAATGCTGATACATTTTAAGGTCTGTGCCTACCTGTTAACCCCCACGTTGGCATACCTTACAAGGCCTGCTGATGTCATCAACATTAGAACTTCAGACACAATAGCTCTGTGGTGCATGCGATAAGCTCAGAGTACTTTAGTGTATATAACTAGATAGGTAGAAATTCTAGTCTCAAACCAAGCACCTATGTGGGTGTATGTATGTGTGTAAGCTTGTCCCCTTGCAGCTGTCATGTATGTGTGAATGTATGTATGTGTGTAAGCATATCCCCTTGCAGCAGTGTGGCTGTCGTCTGTGTGTGTGTGTGTGTGTGTGTGTGTGTGTGTGTGTGTGTGTATCCCCATTGGCAACCTTTTCATGGCCTACTGATGTCATCCATATGAGAAGCACAGTTAGACACTCTCCAAACAGATTAGCTCCATGGCGCATGTGATAAGTACATAGTACTGTACTGTATATAACTACAACAGCAACTCTGTGAGTGTATGTGTGTGTGTGTAAGCATATCCCATCACAGCAGTGAGCCTGTCTTGCCTGTGTGTGTGTGTGTGTGTGTGTGTGTGTGTGTGTGTGTGTGTGCAATGGTTATACAATTTTAAGGGCCTGTGCAAGCCTGTTAACATCCCCACTGGCAATCTTTGCAGTGCCCGCAGCTGTCATCCACCTGAACAGTAGTGGCAGACACTCCAAAGACACATAATCTCTGTGGCACAGACAATAAGTATGTATACCCTAGACAGGTAGGGATTCTACTCCTAACAAGGGCAGTGTATGTGTGTGTGTGTGTGTGTGTGTGTGTGTGTGTGTGTGTGTGTGCGTATGTTTGTGTGTGTGTGTGTGTGTGTGTGTGTGTGTGTGTGTGTGTGTGTGTGTGTGTGTGTGTGTGTGTGTGTGTGTGTGTGTGTGTGTGTGTGTGTGTGTGTGTGTGTGTATACATATATCCCCTTACAATAGTGTAAGTGTGTTAGGGTTACCACCTGTCTCACTATGCAAGTTGCAGTCCATGTTTAGCCAGGTGTGTCCTGTGAAAATATCTAAAACAATATAAATGTCCCAAGAGTGTAGGGCAACAAACATTTCCTACATTATTTTAATAGTTGCATAAAACAGTCATTTTACATCACAAACACCTAAATGTTATGATAAATAGCATAATGTATGCAAATGCTACAAAAATAAGCTGTTACATTTTAAAAAAAGTGAGGTTCTGTCCATTGCACTCACTGTGGGTATGGTTTGTCCTGCCAACTCTCATGTTACTACAAAAAGTGTCCCACATTGTGCATTAGATAAGGTGGCAACTGTAGTCTGTCTTGCCTATATGTGTGCAATACGTATACATTTTGAGGCCCTGTGAGTAGCTGCTGCTCCTAAATAACCCACATGTATTTAAGCATGAATGCTACCCGCCACCACCTACATTTGTAGGTACTGACCAAGTGTGTGGATGACTGTAAGTTGGGTGCTGTCTGTCATTGATTCCCCAAATGTTGTTAACATACTGCAAGAGGATCTTACATCAACTATGGACTGGTGCCAAGGTCCTGGACTCAAGCTAAACACAAAAAAAGTATCATCATACCAGTCAGCAAAGACATGGCCCCACTCTTTACCACATCAGTGGCAACCCCCTAAACACAGAACCTGTGTTGAGACACCTAGGTACTCAGGTTGATAACAATTTTGCATTCAATCATCATGTAGTGGCAGTGGTCAGAAAAGCCTTGTATGTGGCTTATCTCATAGGTAAAGGGGTTGCATCCAGAAAAAAGGTGGTCATTACCTCTCTGTACTCCTCATGCATACAGCAATATTTTACTACAACACCTCATTTGGTATGTACCTATCCAAATGTCTTCATCAACTGAAAAGGCCACGGAAATACCTCACAAAGGTAATCTATGGCTTCCAACATCTGTCCCATGCAGGCAGGCTCAAATCACTATTGCTTCACTCAGTATCAGACAGGTTGCACAGAGGTGGTCTGTGTCATGCCCACAAGGCAATGTTGGACCCTGCCCTATTACAGCTGCCCCATATCCGTAAGTCTAACCCTTCATGCATTACCTGCATGACAGGCCTGAATCTGATATGCAACATCAACACAACCTGCTGGTGAGACAGGGTTGTCTCCCAGATGCTGCCCTGTCTCAGGAAAACACTTCATATACATGTCAAACAGAATACCATGCTGACCCTCTTCAAGCACAACCATGACGAGTGGATGGGAAACCACAATGCTGTCCCAGGGGTCCCACCTGTGTCCCTCATTGACAGAAGCAACAGGTGCTGACTGATCTTTCTTTCTGGGGATAAAATAATGGCTAGCCTTGTAAGTGCCCCAGGGCCATTACTGTAGTAATGTCTTATGATCCTATGAACCTATGATCCTACTGAATTCCTAGGTGACATGTATCAAGAGTAACATGCAAGATTACACTGTCTGCTCCCATTGTCCCTGACACACTGTTCTACACATATGCACCTAGGTAAACATGCACATATACAGCTATACCTTGGTAAAGTCACATTTCTGCATTGCCACAATGTCATCCTGAGCCACTGTATTGGCACCAGCTCTCCACAGTGTAGACACACAGACCTCCTGGAACAGAAACAAAAAAAGGTGTGGGAGACAATAGTTAGTCAGCAATCCCACCACCAGTGCAGCATCATAGAACAAATCTTTCCTTTCCGCACTGTATTGTAATCTCGGAGTTGGTATATTTAAAGAGTGGGGGGTGTGGGGGGTGCAGGGGGGCTTGCCCCCCTATTTGCAAGAGTTAGTTTCTGTTTGCTGTGTTTTATTTTTTTTTACGTTGTTCAAAATTATAAGACTTTGAATATACAAGTTCAATCTTGTAGTTTTCGAAGTGTTATAGTTTCGATAACGTAATAGGAACCTTGTCAAACCATGGGAGAGATTCAGCCCCCAACAATCCCACCTGTGCCTCACTATGGCCACCATCATCATCAGAGTCCAATGAGATACTGACATCAGGTTGTGAGGGGGACACACTCCAACCCCCTTGGTCACCTGTGAGGAGGAAGACAACATGACTACATTAATACATGCACTATTATGTTTGCTGATCCACACACACACACACACACACACACACACACACACACACACACACACACACACACACACACACACACACCGGCAAGGTGCCACAACCGCATTATACATACCACACCTTATTACTGATCACATGCACAACACACAAAACAGGTCCTTAACAACATGCAGTGCAGGTACGTCCAGTTAATCTTGCCAGTACTATATACCTGTGAGATAAACAACATGTCAATGTATGTGATGGACCTTCACCTAAAAAACAGTGCACCTGTCTCCACCATATTATTGCCCCCCCGTATAGTAGACTGCATACACCTTCACAAAAATATATGCAAATATGTTACAACCCCTGCAATTATGCTACTGTGATTACCAGTTCAATGCACTGCAATGTAACCCTTCACAACTGAACATACAAATATTGTACTATGGCTAAGCATAACAGTTATGTCCATGGCAAACTGGCAGCCCTTAACATTCCTATGGGACAGATGAGCCATAACAAAACAGTTGCACACTCACTGGCTACATGATGTTGGACTCTGGCCACACCAGCACTACCTATGGAATTGTGAGAGAGAGGTATTGTCAGCAAACACAAATGTGGCAGTGGTACAAGATAATATGTGTGTATATCAACATGTACAGTACAAACTGTGATACTGCCCACATTGCTGACATTCTGAGCATGTGTGCACATGTGTGCATTACAAACACCCCCCACATGCAGATTGACATGTCATCTGTCTACAGGTGTGCAGAGGCTGCCACTATGACTGCTACAGTATTAAAGTGATGACCACAGGAGGCTTACCTGGACACTCCTCTGCTGTGGAAGCTGTACTACCCACCTCCACAATATATGGATGGATGCTTGTGAGCTAGTGGCTGAACCCAGATTTGCAAGGAACTCCTCTGTGGCTGAGAGAGGTTGTTGTGGTGCAAGCCCTCCACTGGTGATCGCAAGGTCCCTGACTACAGCTGTGGCCCTTTGCCATGCAGCATTTATCATATCAGTGGCCTGGTGTCAGACCTGTTCATAGCTTCTGTCCTGTAGCCCAATGTGATTTACTGATGCAAGAAGGTTTGCCCACAGTGCAGCATGTTGTTCCTGCATATGGTGACTCCTTAACAGCAGGATGGCATGATGCAGTCTGAAGATATCAACTATGACTTCATTCTTGGCTGCAGAAAAAGGTGAGTTCCTCCATCTGTACATCACTTCTGAAAGACAAAAAGAGGGGAACATGTCACAGGACCACATACGTTGCTCTCCATTATGTACACACCCTGCACATCCACATTTGCCAGCACTATCCTCTGCTAACTCCCATATCATACCCCACCATCTCTCACCACAGTATGTATGTGGCTATCAGCAACATAGTGGCAATACATTATGCATTTCCCCTCCTCATCCTGCTGTTTCCTGCTACTTGCTGCATGTTCTCTAAGGTGTTCAACTGCATCTTTTCTGTTGCACTTATTACTGTTTGTTTATAGCCTGTCTACATTTTATGTGGTAGTGTAAGCCTCCTACATTTCTTTTAAGTACCTAGGCTGTAGGGCCATCCCTTTGGTCTCCCTGGCCTTCCTCCCTCAGATTCTGACAAATATGGCTGGACAATGTCCTACAGTTTCCCCTGCCAGTCTGGTTGATATGAGCATCCTGACACAGTGTAGCAACTGCCTCATGTATGTGGACAGACATTTACAAACACTACCAAGGAACACAATTTGTGAGAGATGCAATGACATTAGGAATCTACAGTCCATGCTCACTCCTTCTCAAACCTACATATCTGGCACTGAAAAGTTTGTCAACACAATTAGTACACCTCACACACCATCCACACCTACACAACACACACCCACATATGCAGAGGTCCTCAACATAAACATCCTCAAACAAAGGAGACCTCTGAGGCAAAAACACATGCAAAATACACAGTCCTGCACACCACATACCACACATAGCCACACACCTGTGTCCCACAGCCACTAAAGTGTCACCATAATTCAAGCATATTCGTCATAGCAGACTCCATTGTGAGACACACAGATGTGCATCTCACCAGGCTGTATATGGAGAAGGTCACGGTTACTTGTACATCAGGTGCCAGAATCTGCCATACCACATACGCACTGCTGTCTCTCAACAACAGTTACTGTTGGATCATGTTGGTGTGCCTTACTTGAGACATAGCTCCCTGGACTATATGACATGACACATGATTGAGCTCACTGGATATGTGTCACAGGCAGATATGTCCCTAGCCTTAAGCAGTCTGCTGTCACCCAGAATGATGCCATAATACAATCAGGAAATGATTGACCTTAACTATTGGCTTGGTTTCTGGTGTCATTCCAGGGGAATCCAGTACCTGACAGCGTGAGATGATATGATCAACAGACCATGATGTTTTGCTGGAGATGGCCTCCATCTGTCTCACCTGGCCTTCAGGCTTCTGGCCATGGTTCTTGTCATCACCATAGTGCCTTTATTAGGAAAAGTGGTGACGTTAACACTAACAGCATGAAACTGTCAACAAATCACAAATTGAAGGCCATGCTGCTAAATGCTAGGAGTCTAAACATGAATCTGCACCCACTGCAAGCAGTGTTAAACCTGGAGAATGCTGACATCTGTGCAGTCAGACACATGGTTCAAAGCTGCAGAGAACACCCCAGCCTTACATAGTCACCCATCCTATCATACTGTCAGACTGCAAAGTGTGGGCAGTAAAGATAAGGGATGTGGGGTTTCACTATATATGAAAGACATACACACCTCCAGGCTGGTCAAACAGTAAGACTCACAGGAGACACTCCAGGTGCAGTTAACCATTGCCAAGATCCCTACTCAAATCATAGCTAGCTACCAGTCCCCACATGCGACCAGGAAGCCTATTCTGCCTATATAGACCTGTTCAACTCTATCAGAATTTGACTCTGTACTATGATCCTGGGTGACTCTAAGTACCCAAACATAAATTGAAGAACAACTCATACCAGCACATAAATGCCCAGAGATTCATGGAATTTGGCAATGCAAACACCTTGGAACTGCTAGTTGCTACCCACACATGAGGTGAAGAT
This sequence comes from Protopterus annectens, assembly GCF_019279795.1. NCBI lineage: Eukaryota > Metazoa > Chordata > Ceratodontiformes > Protopteridae > Protopterus > Protopterus annectens. Next base: position 517,133,892 of record NC_056729.1, read on the forward strand.
CTCTGGGAGTTGATAATAGACAACATGGGTAACCACTGCAGCATCCCTACAGTATCATCCTCCATGGTAAAACCAACTATGAACTGGTCAGGTTTGCAGCCACCATTTCCCACAATACCCATCTAGCTAGGGTCAGACATGCAAACATCTCCAAAGTTGATTACAGCCTCCTGAATGATAGTATAAACAGTTTCACAGCCCCTCCCCCTCTGTAGGAACTGGCACCAATATCCACAAATACAGAAAAGCACTATACTTGCATTTGTATAGATGCATGGAGTCAGGTATACCTGACAGGACTACATCATCTTCTGCAAGGATAAGTAAACCTGAGAGGTGGACATCTGCAGTAAATACACTCGATAATAGGAGTGAAATATTGCAGTTCACGACCAAGAAGGAGTAGGTGCTGAATGTGAAGCAGTGTCTCCTTAGCCTGTTCAAGCAAATAAGATGACTACTGAAATCATCCTGCAAAGCAAACTCTGAGCCCACATTAGCAACATCCACTACAGACAGTCATATCTCCTTCTTCACATATATCTGCAACCTCAAAGGATCCACCCAGACCTGCTCAGATGTGGTGGTCAGGGACACCAGATATACAAGTGCTGTAGATATACCAAACTTGCTGCATGACAGAGTCAGTGAAAGCTTCACCCAATGTCCCCCCATCAGTATATCAGGACATCCCCAATACCTGCTCCCTTTCCCTTATATCTAGGGAACAGGTCATCACTGGCATCTCAAAGTCATGGAATACAGCCTCCATGGGACCCAATTACATCACAGGATGCATCTTACTTGACCTCAAGCATGAACCTGCAGCACCACTAGGCACTGTATTCAACCAAAGCCTGAATGCCACCTTTGTCCCAGCCGAGTGGAGGACACCTACTGTCATCCTTTTACACTAAGGTGGAGCGTCCACCAATTTGGCACATTATAGACCCATCAGCCTAACTAGCCTGATCTGTAAGGCCATGGAACAGATTATCATGAACCATTCCTCTCAACCTGGAAGCATCAAAAATCTGGGCAAGGCCCATGAAAAATAGGTACAAATCTGTACACTGATTAACACTTAATTTGCATGCATAATTATGTAACCCCACCCACTCCAATGGAATTGTGGGATACCAACTTTCAAACACAAACTGAAGAACAGACAACATAAATATGGCACCAGTGTCCCCCTGCAGCCATTCCACTGTCCCATTACCTGGTTATTTCGCCCCATTTACCATAAACACTCATGTGTGCATACTGCTTTACTTCTACAATGATTATTTGTATTTTATTTTTACATTTTACAGAACAATGCACAAACACTAAAAGACATCTGGTAAACAAAGCAATACTGTCTCACAATGAAAATAGTCTTGGCATTAAAACTTCTCTGCCATTGAAACTCACATTCTTTGAAACAGCATTGAAACCCACACCACATCCAAAGAAAATGCATCTGGTTAGTGGTGGATAAAGATTACCTTTGGACTGTTTTCAAATCATTGCCCCCTTGCACACAAAACAAGAAACATACATGTGTTTTTTTCTTTCATACACCTACCTGACTTTATTAAATTATATTCCTTGTATAATACAGCACACTTGTTAGTCAGAGTGCATTTTAAATTTATTGTTTGAACATTTTTCCAATAGGCTGTACTGTAGGCAATGAAACAGAATGCATGAACCAATAATAATAAAACTGCCCAATTCAGAACATTTCCATCACAGAAGTCTACTTCCACACCCACACTATAAATAGAATGACACTAGTGTAAGCCATAGGCATCTTGCACAGCTTCTTGCACTTATTTTCAATTTCATTTTTTTGGGGGGGGGGTGACAAAAGGTCAAAAACCAGGGACATATTTTAAACATTGTTTGTATAATTTTGTAAAGTTGCTAGAATAAAAATATTGTGTCACCATCATGCATTTCACTGGCAAGTCTTGAACCCAGGCCCTATACACTACAGTCAGAGCAATGTACCACTATGCCAAATCAGCAGCTTCCTGAAAAATAGGAAGACTGAAAATTAATGGCTATCATTTAGTGAATTAATTTCTCACTTCTCACCATAGCTCTCAACTTCTTAGCAGAAAAAACCTGGACAAGGCAAATAATGGGAGAATATAAATTAAATTCTCACTTCTCACCATAGCTCTCAACTCTTAGCACAAAACAACCTGGACAAAGCTCACAAGTGGTGGTGGCTAGGGACTTACCAGGGACACATTTTAGACATTGCTTGTATAATTTTGTAAAGTTGCTAGAATAAAATGCTGTGTTACCACCATGCATTTCACTGGCAAGTCTTGAACCCAGGACCCTATGCGCTACAGTCAGAGCAGCATACCACTATGCCACATCAGCAGCTTCCTGAAAAATAGGAAGACTGAAACTTAATGGCTATCATTTAGTGAATTAATTTCTCACTTCTAATCTCACCATAACTCTCAACCTCTTAGCACAAAACTGCCTGGACAAACAAAGCTAATAATGGGGGAATACAAAGTCAGTTCTCATCATAGCTCTCAACTCTTGGCACAAAAAAACCTGGGCAAAGCTCACAAGCCATTTCACACTTAGCTACTCAGAGGAAGGGCACTGAGCAAACTGATCTGTGATATATAACATTAAGTATCCTGTTTTTTGTTTATTTTTACAAGTTATTTATAGCACTTTTATTGTCTGCTGCATACTTTTCTAGCTAGTTTCAATGTATGTGAGGTATTAACTGGGAATTTTCTACATTTGTTAAGCAAGTTTGGGTTTGGTTGTTCTGATTTCCTGCCAAGGAGTGTATCATATAACATATTTGTTTGCAGTTAAAAACATTTTCTAGAGTCTCCTTGCTCCTTTATCTGTTTAAAACTTTCATTTAAAGGCTCACTGCTGCTTTTCTGTTGTGATAAACATTTCTGCAGTTTTTTCTACCTAAATAGTGTGCGTAATTGTAGAATTGTCCATATTCAGGCTTGTGTTTTGGGCCTAGTTGTTTGCTTGTAGAGGCTGTGTGTCTGAGCACATGTTGCAAGCCATCTTAGTTTAGCCAAAGCCATTCTTGCATTTCAGTGAGAGGGAAGTGTTTATGGTCATTGACTGATTGGGGTTACCTGGACTACAGCTTGGAGTAAGCACTTCATTGGTTCTTTCAAGCTTTTTTAGAGTTGTTTCAGGTTTCAACTTTCTGTTACTTAAGAAGTTAACTTGTGAGTGTCTCTGTCATTTCACACTGAGCTAATCAGAGGAAGGGCACTGAGCAAACTGATCTGTGATATATAACATTAGGTATCCTGGTTTTTGCTTATTTTTACGAGTTATTTATAGCACTTTTATTGTCTGCTGCATACATTTCTAGCTAGTTTCACTGTGTGTGAGGTATTAACTAGAAATTTTCTACATTTGTTAAGCATCTGTTTGGGTTTTTTTGTTCTGTTTTTTGTTTCCCACCCTCCCTCACTATTGGTATCCTGTTCTTATACTTGGTGGATTTGCAGTTGGCCACCCCTACTGTAAATTTGATCTGGGACACTCCTCCCAGTCTAGTGTCATTACCTCATTCTTCCTAATACAGGGAGAACATTTAAGAAGGCCAACCCACTTAGTTTCTTAACCTTGAATTATCTTCTGCTCCTCCTTTCTCCCTTTCCACTTCACAAAAAAAAATTCTAAGCTTATTTCCTGCCTTTCCTGTAAGTAGTCTAGTCCAGATACAGATTTACTGTTTCCAGGACTGGTTGTAAGTTTCTGAGCCCCCAAGCCTTTCTGTATTGGAGGGAAGACTTCTAGCTTATCAGTGGAAGTGGTAAGCACTAGGTAGCTTATCTAAAAAAAACATTTTATGCATCGCCGCTAGGCTAGAGTTAAACTATTCCCGATGCCATAAAGTCTGCTCTTTGAATTTTCCCTTAGAATTAGCCAGTTTTTTTAGTTTTAGCAATCAAATCTGTTTCTTTGAACTCGGCACTTGTTCAGGGCTCATTGTAAGCATGAAATAAGCTACAAATTACTACAGCACTCAACTTTCCTCACTTGTCTAGAGGAAAGCAGTTTTTAATACTTAATAAATAAGCATATATCTAGGCATGTCTAAGGGTCAGCTCCCAGTGTTTTCTCCTGTCTACCTAATGAATCTGGGCATCTTGGGGAAATGCAGCAATTGCCTCATGTACATAGAGAACCTTGTCCTCCTACCACCCAACACTACAACCTGTGAGAGATGCACTTATATAGCCAAATTGGAAGCCATTCTGTCTTCACCCAAGATTGGACTAGACAGTCAAGAGGAGAAGGTAAACACTTGCACCACACCACACTCATGCCATAGTCCCTCAAAACCTACACCACTAAAACACACACATAGAAACACAAAACACACACCTACATTCATGGAGGCTCTCAATAAAAATCTTCCCAAGCAACAGGGACCTTCAAAGCAGAAATGCAAGCAACCTCCACCTCCAACACAAACCAAATGACACATAGCCCACAAACTCAGTGTACCACTCAACCACAGCCCATACAGCATAACAACGTACCCAACACTCTAGTCATAGGTGACTCTATAGTCAGGCACATTGATGTTCCACTCACCAGGCTAAACAAGGAGAAAGTTACTGTCAGCTGCTTGTTGGGTGCCAGGATCCACCACACAATGCACACACTCAGGTCACTCCACAACAAGTAGAAATATGACTATGTCATTGTCCATGTTGGTGTGAATGACCTGAGACATACCTCCCTGGACTACATGAAAAGAGACATGGAGGAGGTGTTCAATTTTGTAGCCCAGGCAGGTATGGCCCTAGCCCTGAGTAGCATCCTGCCATCACCCAGAATGATACCACAGTACAAGGACAAAATGATTGACTTCAACAATTGGCTAAGCTTCTGGTGTCATTCTAAGGGGATCCAGTATCTGTCTGCCTGGGATGACATGATTGACAGACCAAGATGCTTTGCCAGAGATGGCCTGCACCTATCACCCTTCAGATTCCAGATACTGTCTAAGGCTCATGCTACCCCTATCATGCCTTTTTTTAGGCAAGGTTCGAATGACAAATCCACCACCATAACAGGTACAAGCAAGCAAAATCTGAGGGTAATGCTATTCAATGCTAGAAGTTTAAACTTCAAAATGTACTCACTTGAGACACTCCTTAAAATGGAGAACATCAACATCTGTGCAGTGACAGAGACCTGGTTCAAGGCTCCAGAGAGCACCCCTGCATTACCAGGCTATAATTCATACCACACCTTTCGGCCACCTAACCTGGACCGAAACACTAAAGATGGAGGCGTGTCCATATTCATTAAGGATATCCACACCTCCAGGCTACTTGCTCAGCATAATGCATCTGAAATTATCCAAGTGCAACTAACTCTGGGCAAGACTACAATCCAAATTGTAGCTTGCTACAGATCCCCCACCATGACCCAGGATTTCCACTCTTCATTTCTTGATACACTGGAAAATATTAAGGTAAACCTAACACCCTAATAATGGGCAATTTCAACTACCCCACCATTAACTGGGAAAACTATTCATGTACCAACTCTTTTGCTCACACCCCCACCGGGGGCAGCAATATCCTAGACCTGGTCATTACCAACATGGGTAACTGGTGCTCCACACCAGAGGTCAATTCCTTATTGGTCAGATCCGACCACAAGCTAATTACCCTAGACATCCACATCCCGCCCCCAACCCTCATTATGGAAACCACCATAAAAAATTTCTCCAAAGCCAACTTCATGCTTCTTAAGACAGAAGTGGCAAACGTCACAACACCCATGCAGATGGACAATAGAGGTATGACTGCTGAATCCTACACAAATGCACTTTATAAGCACTTACATGAGTGCATGGATTGTGCAATCCCTAACAAAACCAAGATGCTATCCTCCAAAAAAAGGAAGCCAATCTGGTGGTCCCCTGCCATAAACAAACTCTACAACAGAAGAAAGAAACTGTTGCAAATAACAGTAAATCCCAATGACTGGAGGAACTCCTTGGTCAGCTTCAGTAAGAAGCTGAGATCCCTCATAAAATTCTCCAAGCTAGTTCCAAAAACAAAATCGCCATTGATTCTAAAGACAACCACAAGAAGTTAGGTTTGTGAGTGTTTCTGCCATTTCACACTGAGCTAATCGAAGGAAGGACACCGAGCAAACTCGGATCTATAATATATAACATTAAGTATCCTGTTTTTCTGCTTTTTTTTCGAGTTATTTATAGCACTTTGTCTACTGCATACTTTTCTAGCTAGTTTCACTGTGTGTGAGGTATTAACTGGAAATTGTCCACTTTTATTAAGCATCTGTTTGGGTTGTTTGATTCTGATCTCCTGCCAAGGAGAGTGTCATATAACGTATTTGTAGTTAAAAGCTTTCTCTAGAGGCTCCTTTATCTGTTTAAAACTTTCATTTAAAGGCTCACTGCTGCTTTTCTGCTGTGAGAAACATTTCTGCAGTTTGTTTCTAACTAAGTAGTGTGGATATTTGTAGCATTGTCCATATTCAGGCTTGTTTTTTGGCCTAGTGTTTGTGGAGGCTGTGTGTCTGAGCACATGCTCAAGGACATCTTGGTTTAGCCAACACCATTATGCATTTCAGTGAGAAGGGGATTGTTTATGGTCATTGGCTGACTGGGGTCACCTGGACTACAGCTTAGAGTAAGCACCTCATTGGTTCTTTTGAGCTTTTCTTTAAAGTTGTCTCAGGTTTCAACATTCTGTTACCTAAGAAGTTAAGTTTGTGAGTGTTTCTGCCATTTCACACTGAGCTAATTGAAGGAAGGACACTGAGCAAACTTGGATGTATAATATATAACATTAAGTATCCTTTTTTGCTTATTTTTGAGTTATTTATAGAACTTTATCTACTGCATACTTTTCTAGCTAGTTTCACTGTGTGTGAGGTATTAACTGGAAATTGTCTACTTTCATTAAGCATCTGTTTGGGTTGTTTGATTCTGATCTCCTGCCAAGGAGAGTGTCATATAACTTGTTTGCAGTTAACAGCTTTCTCTAGAGGCTACTTTATCTGTTTAAAACTTTCATTTAATGGCTCACTGCTGCTTCTCTGCTGTGAGGATAATTTCTGCAGTTTGTTTCCCACCCTGCCTCATTATTTGTATGCTGTTCTTATAGCTGGTGGCTTTGCAGTTGCCCGCCCCTACTGTAAATTTGATCTGGGCCATTCCTCCCAGTCTAGTGTTATTATCTCATTCTACCTAATACAGGGAGAACATTTGAGAAGGCCAATCCACTTAGTTTCTGCTCCTTCATTCTCTCTTTCCACTTAAAAAAAATAAAAAATTCTAAGCTTGTTTCCTGTCTTTCCTGTGGGTAGTCTAGTCTGGATACAAATTTGCTGTGTCCAGGATTATTTGGGGGCTTCTGAGCTCCCAAGCCTTTTTGTGTTGGAGGAAAACCTTCTAGCTTAATTTTGTTTCTTAGAACTAGCCAGGTTTTTAGTTTCAGCACTCAAGTCTGTTTCTTTGAGCTCAGCACTTGTTCAGAACTTGTTGTAAGCACTAAGTAAGCTACAAATTACTACAGCACTCAACTTTCCTCACTTGTCTAGAAGAAAACAGTTTCTCATACTTAAAAAATAAGCACCTATCCAGGCATGTCTAAGGGTCAGCTCCCGGTGTTTTCTCCTGTCTACCTGATGAATCTGGGCCTCTTGGGGCAATGCAGCAATTGTCTCATGTACACAGACAACCCTCTCTTCCTACCACCCAACACTACAACCTGTGAGAGATGCAATTATATAGCCAAAATGGAAACAAAGCTCTCTTCACCCAAGACTGGACTAGATAGTCAAGAGGAGAAGGTAAACACTTGCACCACACCACACTCATCACATAGTCCCTCAAAACCTACACCACCAAAACACACACATAAAAACACAAAACACATACCTACATTCATGGAGGCTCTCAGTAAAAACCTGCCCAAGCAACAGGGACCTCCAAAGCAGAAACACAAGCAACCTCCGCCCCCCTCAGCACAACCCAAATGAAACATAGCCCACAAACTCAATGTACCACTCAACCACAGTCCATAAGTCATAACAACGTACACAACACTCTAGTCATAGGTGACTTTATAGTCAGGCACACTGATGTTCCACTCACCAGACTAAACAAGGAGAAAGTTACTGTCAGCTGCCTGTCGGGTGCCAGGATCTGCCACATAATGCATGCACTCAGCTCACTCCACAACAAGTATAAATATGACTTTGTCATTGTCCATGTTGGTGTGAATGACCTGAGACATACCTCCCTGGACTACATGAAAAGGGACATGGAGGAGCTGTCTGATCTTGTAGCCCAGGCAGGTATGACCCTAGCCCTGAGTAGCATCCTGCCATCACCCAGAATGATACCACAGTACAAGGACAAAATGATTGACTTCAACAATTGGCTAAGCTTCTGGTGTCATTCTAAGGGGGATCCAGTATCTGTCTGCCTGGGATGACATGATTGACAAACCACAATGCTTTGCCAGAGATGGCCTGCACCTGTCACCCCTGGGATTCCAAATACTGTCTAAGGCTCTTGCCACCCATATAGTGCATTTTTAGGCAAGGTTCAAATGACAAATTCACCACCATAACAGGTACAAGCAAGCAAAATCTGAGGGTATTGCTACTCAATGCTAGACGTCTAAACCTCAAAATGCACTCACTTGAGGCATGCCTTAAAATGGAGAACATCGACATCTGTGCAGTGACAGAGACCTGGTTCGAGGCTCCAGAGAGAACCCCTGCATTACCAGGCTATAATTCATACCACACCTTTCGGCCACCTAACCAGGACCAAAACACTAAAGGTGGAGGCATGTCCATATTCATTAAGGATATCCACACCTCCAGGCTAGTTGCTCAGCATAATGCATCTGAGATTATCCAAGTGCAATTAACTCTGGGCAAGATGGCAATCCAAATTGCAGCTTGATACAGATCTCCCACCATGCCCCAGGATTCCCACTCCTCATTTCTTGATACACCGGAAAATATTACGGTACAACCTAACACCCTAATAATGGGCTATTTCAACTACCCCACCATTAACTGGGAAAACTATTCATGTACCAACTCTTGTGCTCAATGTTTTCTGGAATTCATAAATTCCAATGCCTTGGATCAACTTATCCACACCCCCACCAGGGGCAGCAATATCCTAAGACCTGGTTATTACCAACATGGGCAACTGGTGCTCCACACCAGAGGTCAATTCTTCGTTGGTCAGATCCAACCGCAAGCCAATCACCCTAGACATCCACATCCCCCCTCCACCCCCCCCATTAGGGAAACCACCATAAAACAATTTCTCCAAAGCCAACTTCACGCTTCTTAAGACAGAAGTGCCAAACTTCATGACACCCATGTTGATGGGCAATAGAGGTATGACTGCTGAATCCTATACAAATGCACTTTATAAGCACTTACACAAGTGCATGGATCGTGCAATCCCTACCAGAACCAAGATGCTATCCTCCAAAAAAAGGAAGCCAATCTGGTGGTCCCCTGCCATAAACAAACTTTACAACAGAAGAAAGAAACTTTTGCAAAAAAAGAGTATAATCCCATGATTGGAAGAACACCCTGATCAACCTCGGTAAGAAGCTGAGATCCCTCATAAAATCCTCCAAAGCTAGTTACGAAAACAAAATCGCCACTGACTCTTAAGAAAACCACAAAGCATTCTATAGCTATGTCAAGAATCTCAATGGCAACATTCAGATCTGCTCTCAGTTACAGCACTATGACACTAAATATACAGAACCAACTGATATTGTCAACATCCTGGCAGATAGGTTCAGTGTTAACTTTATCCCCCTCTCATCCCCTAAAGGGCCCATCTCTATACTGGAAGAATACAAAGTTCCTGTAATCATGGCTGCACAGGTAAAAAACACACACTCCAAAGCCAAGAACACAATATCCATGGAACCTGACAACATCCCAGGCTGTGTTCTACATGAACTACAGAACGAACTGGCACCCCACCTAAGTATCATGTTCAATCATAGCCTCACCTCAGGCTATGTGCCCACTGAATGACACACAGCAACGGTTATCCCACTCCACAAACGGGGAGCCACCATGGACCTCAGAAACTACCACCCTATTAGTTTGACGAGCCTGGTCTGCAAGGCTATGGAACGTATCATCATTGAACTTATAAACAATGACATTGGTAATCTCCAAACTTTGGACCCCACCCAGTTCAGGTTTGTAAAATGCAGATCGTGTCTCCTAAACCTGATAGACTTCTTTGAAGCAGTCACCAAAGCTGTAGATGAGGGTAAGGTGGTTCACACAGCCTATGAACCTAAGAGGTCATTGTTGCTCCTCTACTCATAACTCATTAGACCCATTATAGAGTACAATGCCCCTTTTGGTATGTACCTCACAAGACATCTACAACAACTGGAAAGGCCGCAGAAATACCTCACAAAGAAGATTACCAGCCTCAAACAGATGCCCTATGCAGATCGTCTCAAAAAACTGCAGCTTTACTCCGTAGCATAGCACCTACTCAGAGGCGATCTCTGCCTAACACACAAAGCTTTGTCAAACACAGAGCTTTTGGACATGCTCCACTTAAAGAAATCACAATCCCTCCAAGCTACATGCTCTTGGGACCTAAACCTTGTCACCACAATAAATAGAACATGCTGGAGGGATAGAGTCTTGTCCTAGAGACTTCTCATACTCTGGAACAAACTACCTATCTATATCAAACAAAGCTCCTCATTAGCACCCTTCAAGAAAAATCTTGGTGATTGGATGGGAGATAGGAAATTCACCCCAGGGATCACTTCTGTGGCTCTGCTCGACAGTGGCACAGGAAAATAATTTTCTTGGGTGGCGAAAGCCAGGGTACCTTTTGGCTAGGCTTATATAGGCCCTAGGGCCAATAGCCTAGTACCTACCTATGAACCTATGAACAAAGCATTCTATAGCTATGTCAAGAATCTCAATGGCAACACTCAGAGCTGCTCTGAGTTACAGCACAATGGCACTAAATATACAGAACCAACTGATATTGCCAACATCTTGGCAGATAGGTTCAGTGCTAACTTTACCCCCCTCTCACCCCCTAAAGGGCCCATCTCTATACCGGAAGAATGCAAAGTTCCTGTAATCACGGCTGCACAGGTAAAAAACACATTCTCCAAAGCCAAGAACACAGCATCCATGGGACCTGACAACACCCCAGGCTGTGTTCTACATGAACTAGAGAATGAACTGGCACCCCACCTAAGTACTATGTTTAATCATAGCCTCACCTCAGACTTTATGTCTACTGAATGGCACACAGCGACAGTTATCCCACTCCACAAAGGGGGAGCTACCACAGACCCTGGGAACTACCACCCCATAAGCCTGACAAGCCTGGTCTGCAAGGCTATGGAACATGTCATCATGAAACTTATAAACAATGACATTGGTAATCTCCAAACTCTGGACCCCACCCAGTTCAGGTTCATTAAAAGCAGATCCTGTCTCCTAAATCTGATAGACTTCTTTGAAGTGGTCACCAAAGGCGTAGATGAGGGTAAGGTGGTTCACTCAGCCTATCTAGATCTCACCAAGGCTTTCAACACCATCCCCCACTCTGGAGTTATAGATAAACTCACTAAACTAGGTATAAATCCCTATGTCACAAGATGGGTTGCCAACTGGCTCACTGGCAGAACCCACACTGTGAAAGTAGCAGACTCCAAATCTGACTTTAGACCAGTGACAAGTGGAGTACCACAGGGTTCAGTCCTGGGTCCTCTCCTGTTTGGTAGCTACTTCTCTGAAGTACAGGCTAACACAGAAGGTCTTTGGCTAATGAAGTTTGCAGATGACTGCAAACTAGGAGCCATAATCAAAACTCCTAACGATGTGGACATCCTACAAAAGGGCGTTACTGAGACAGATGCCTGGTGTCAAAGCCATGGCTGCAAGAATGCCAAAAAATGCATTGTCATCCCCTTTGGTAAAAGCTCTGTACCCATGAGCTACCACATAGGTGGTAGTCTACTTAACACTGAAAGTGTGATAAGAGACCTTGGGACACAGGTGGACAGTAGTCTCTCCTTTGATAATCACATTGTCACAGTAGTCAGGAAATCCTTCTATGTGGCACACCTAATCCCAAAAGGTTTCTCATCCAGGAAAATATAGGTCATTGTTCCCCTCTACTCGTTACTCATTAGACCCATTATAGAATACACCTCCCCTTTTGGTATGTACCTCACACAACATCTGCAACAACTGGAAAGGCTGCAGAAATACTTTACAAAGAGGAGTACCGGCCTCAAATAGATGCCTTACGCAGACCATCTCAAAAAATTCCAGCTTTACTCCATCGCATATCGCCTACTCAGAGACAATCTCTGCCTAATATACAAAGCTGTGTCAAACCCGGAGCTGTTGGACATGCTCCACTTAAAGAAATCCCAATCCCTCTAAGTTACATGATCTAGGGACCTAATCCTTGTCACCACAATAAACAGAACATGCTGGAGGGATAGATTACTGTCCCAGAGACTTCCCATACTCTGGAACAAACTACCTATCTATATCAAACAAAGATCCTCATTAGCACTCTTCAAGAAAAATTTTGATGATTGGATGGGAGATAGGAAATTAATCACAGGGACCACTTCTGTGCCTCTGCTCAACAGCGGCACAGGAAAATAATTTTCTTGGTTGGTGAACGCCAGGGTACCTTTTTGGCTAGGCTTATATAGGCCCTAGGGCCAGTATCCTAGTACCTACCTATGAACCTATGTAGTGGTGGTGGCTAGAGACTTACCAGGGACACATTTTAAACATTGCTTTTATAATTTTGTAAAGTTGCTAGAATAAAATGTTGTGTTACCACCATGCATTTCACTGGCAATACCTGAACCCAGGACCCTATGCACTGCAGTCCAGCAACATACCACTATGCCAAATCAGCAGCTTCCTGAAAAATAGGAAGACTGAAAATTAATGGCTATCATTTAGTGAATTTGTTTCTCACTTCTCATCTCACCATAATTCGCAACCTCTTAGCACAAAAAACCTGAACAAACAAAGCCAATAATGGGGGAATACAAATTCAGTTCTCATCATAGCTCTCAACTCTTAGCACCAAAAACCTGAGCAAAGCTCACAAGTGGTGATGGCTAGGGACTTTAGGCCCTTTTTATCCTGTACACAAGGTGCAGGGTTTGAGCCTGAGCACCTCTAGCTACCAAATTAAATGGGAGGCATTTTCACACACACACACAACCCCCCTTGATGACGTCAGCTCAACCCCAAAACTTGGTAAAAAATAAGTAATTCAGCATGGTTGGGAGGTATATCATGAACCTCATTAACAAGGATATTGTTGACCTCCACGCACTCGATTAAACACAGTTTGGCTTTGTCAAGGGGATCATGTCTTTTACATCTGGTTGACTTCTTTGACACAATCACCAAAGCCATGGATGATGAGGAGACAGTGCACACTGCCTACTTTGACCTGGCCAAAGACTTTCCCAGTATTCCCTAGTGGCCATAATAAATATGCACTCTCAACTAGGCATCAATCCTTATGTTACCAGATGGGTATCACACTGGCACACTGACAGCACCCACCTACTCAATACAAGGAAAGCCATCTCAAGCGGTAGACCCGTAACTAGTGGCGTAACCCAGTGTTCTGTCTTGGAGCCTCTGTTATGTGTGATATACTTTTTTGAGGTACAGGGCACAACCAGTGGGCTATGGCTGACCATGTTTGCAGAAGACTGGATGATGGGTGCTGTCATCAAATCCTCTAGTGATGTGGACATCCACCAAGAGGATCTCACGTAGACACATGACTGGTGCCAGACACATGGCCTCAGGCTGCATAGCGCAAAATGCAGCATCATCCCCTTTTTGGGGAGTGATGGCACCACAAATTATCACATTACTAACAATGTCCTAAGCATGCAATCAATTGTGAGGGATTTGGGCACACAGGTTGATGGCACCATGATATTTGACCCCCATGTTGGTTCCTTTGTGAGGAAAGCCTTCTAGGTGGCCCACATCATACATAAGGGTATCTCATCCAGGGACATTGGGGTCATAGCATCCCTGTATTCCTCCTTAATAAGGCCCATTATTGAGTATAATGCTCCTTTCATCATGTACCTCGCAAAGCACATGCAGCAGCTGGGGGGACCACAGAGGTTCCTCACCCAGAATACCAGGGCCTCAAACATCTACCTTACACAAGCTAAAAGGCCATCCCTCTACCCAGTTTCATACAGACTCATCTGAGGTGACCTCTGTGTGGCATCCAAGGCAATGATGGACTCCACCTTGATGGGACTGCTGCACATCCGCAGCTCAAGCTCCAGTCGAGTAACCCACACACGTGCCCTCAACCTGGTCTGTGACATCAACAGGACTTGTTGGCAGGTCAGATGTGTGTCCCACACTCTCACCCAGCTGTGGAATGGACACCCTGTCCACATCAGGCAGAATACCTCTTTACCTCTTTTTAAGTGAAAACTGGATAACTGGATGGTAAACAGGTCATACACCCTTGGGATACCACCTGTGTCCCTGTTGGACTAGAGCATCAGGTGCTGACTTGCATAAATATGGCCTAAACTCTGGGCTTGGCTTATGAGGGCCTCAGGACCAATAGCCTAGTAACATCCTATGATCCTAGGTATACTGGTTATGGCTCTGTGTGCTGTGATGGACTGTGTTGTTATGTCTCCACACTCATCACTGCCATCTACTCTGGTGTGTCCCCTATATGCAACTGCACAGTACCATGTCATACAGCCACCATTCAACAAATAGGTGGGTGAGTGGTACTACAAGTGTATGGGGACAGTCCAGCAACATGTGTGTGACCCCATGACAGACAACACTGCAAATGTGCTGTGGGATATCCTCCCTGTAGGTCTCCAACATCCACAGTACACAGATGTTTGCAGAATGTGTACATGTGCCTGATATATGTGGACCCTCTGCTAGACAAATGTGGATGTCTGGCAAACAGTTGGATAATACGTAATGTTTGTTCCCAGACTGTGAGTAATCTGGCTGTCACATGCCAGACCCCTCAGAAAACAGTCATGGTACATTAGGAAGTAAGGTTGGGTGGCACAATGCTAGGCTAATCCTATGGGCTAGGCTTGTAAAGGCTCCAGGGCCATTAGCCTGGTGCACACCTATGAACCTATTAATATCTGGTACTGTATTCATTCACTTATGTTGTATGCTCGATATGTACCCTCTGTCACTGAGGCTGGGCCTGTGCCCCCCACTACTAATGGCTATAACCTGCTGTTCTGATGTAGGGGATCAACAGATATGCTAGGCATAGCTCTCAAGCAATGGGATACATGCATGGAGTACACAGTGTCCTAGCCAGAGTTCTTCAGGAACAGTCAGGGACACCTGCACAATGTTTGAAGTATGCCTGTGTGATATTCACAGACTGAGAGGAGCTGACTGACAGTACATCATGTGATATGCCAGCTGTGTCCGCCAGTGCTTACTGTCACTATTGTCTAAAACATAATCCAGCAGCATTCGACATGAGCTGACCATTGTTGGAGGGACTCAGAGGGCCACAGCTGTGATCGATGTCACAGCAGACAGAGCCAAAAGGGAAGCTTGTAGGTGCCAGATAGGTGACTAACAGCAACATGTCATTCAAAGATATGTACTACAGACCTACTGTTCTAATCCCTATTTCCTGTAACTGCATCCTCCCATCTGCATCCCATTACATGGGGACTTCTATTACCTACCTGGTATAGTGCTGTTCTCCTTTATGTGCAGAAATCATGTAGTACAATGCTTATGTTCTCGCAGTCTGTCTTTGAAAAGAAAGCCACAGACCTGTTTACCATAGGCAGCACCTTGCCTTTTGTAGGTAATGCTCATGAACAGGTGATTGTGCATCACTCTGTGGCTCACACTTACTAATTGCATCCAGACAGCTGGATTGCATATTCATTAGCCAATGGCATGGCACCACAGTGCTATACTTAAGGCCTTCATGTAGGCCTTGGCTCTTTTCGTGACCTGTGACATGTACATTATCGAGGTGTGAGGACTACAGAATCACAGAGGGTAGGTAAAAATACTGTTCACTATCCAGATTTATGTGGTATGTCCACAGTTTTGCATGCTATGTTTGGCCATTGTGAACAGACTTTCTGATTATGTGGCAGTTTACTGTTTAACAATGTGGGTTGAGGTCAGTAAGGAGACAGACAGATGTGAGCGTCATACATCATTTGCATCAGAATATGCATGCTGCTGCAGTAGCTGCTGGTCTATCATCTGTGTATGTTTGTAGGGGAAGACTGTGACACATGTCCCTGTCACTTGACCATTCCCCCCCCACCCCTTTCTGTATGGATGTTGTGTGGATCCCCTGTTCTAGGTGTTTGGGAGGTATGGTAGGTCTGTAGCAGGTAGCTGAACATACTGCCACATATGTTGGAGGCTGCAGCTGTTGTATTCTGGCCAGAAGTCATACTGGGGATTGTGAACACATTGTGGCACATCAAACTGTATATGTCAGTGAGGGAGCAATGTCAGCTCTGTTGTCACAGCATAGCCAGGGTGATGGTGCCCATAACTGTCCAGGTGAGGCATGTGCCTCAAGTACATATGTTATGTAATAGTGGCATCCAGGGAGGGGTAGGTGACATTTAGAATGCCTATACATATTTGTGAAGTGTGTCCCAACCTACAGGCCTTTGCCATGCTAATATGGGTGGCAGTGACTGCAGTAGCAGCAACTGGTTCTGCTTAAAATTGCTGGGCTCAGTCATGTATTCGTTGTTTTGACAAGCATGTACCAGACATGAAACAGACTGGAATGGAAGCCAGGACTGCGGGAGGCAAAATGTACAGCATGCTAGGAATGACTGCAGTAGCAGCATCCAGTTCTGCTTAAAATTGCACATCTCAGTCAGGTATTTGTTGTATTGACAAGCATGTACTTGATGTGCAACAGACTGGAATGGAAGCCAGGACTGTGGATGGCAAAATATAAAGCATGCTAGGAATGTAACAGATTGAACTACTGACTCAATACTAGAGCAGGTGCATTTGAAACACATATGTGCATGCTTACAGTCTGTTACACAGGATTGGCATGAACATGTGTGTTCGGTTAGATATGACATGTGACACTGAACTGTCTGTCATGATTTTCTAATCTCAGTCTGTACTGACTTGCCAGTACTTCAGCACACAGAATAGGTTTTGTGACAATGTGCCAAAAGTACATGGCACAACTGTGGACGTTCTGCAGTAGTCTGTGCAGTTGTCAGCTCTACCTGATATAGGCCTCACATCCATCCATAAGCATTTATTTGGCTGTGTACTGGTTTAGTGTCTGCATTACAGTCCCAAGAATGCTGTTATTTTCCTCATTATATGTACATATGCAGTGTGTCAGTGGCACTTAGGATATGTGTATAGAAACACCTGTTATGTTTTAGAGCTGATTGACTACTTGACTATTGCACTGTGTTGAAGTTGACAGGGTCCTGGGTTTGAGACTTCGCAGGGGTGACATTTTTGCTGATGTACATCACTGATACTCAGGATATGTGTATGCAAACACGTTATTCTTCAGAGCTGAATGGCATAATGGGCTAAAGCACAATGCTATAATTGACAGGGTCCTGGGCTTGAGATTTGGCAGGGCTGAAGTTTTTTCTGATGTGCATTACTGATACTCAGGATATGTTTATGGAAACACCTGCTATTCTTTAGAGCTGAGTGGCCTAGTGGGCTAATACACTATACCTTAGTTGACAGGGTCCAAGACTTGGCAGGGGTGATCATTTTTCTGATGTGCAGAACAGTGTCAGAAAGCAGCTTTAAGTGGGTTTGCATGGGTTTGTGTGATGTGGCGCAGCACTTAGCTTTACTTGAACCTGCCTTATTTCCAAAGAAAAGGAAAGAGAAAAGGGGTGATAGGAAAGTGGTGAAATGGGGGCAAGCAGGGGGAAAAACAATGTGAAAGGCAGGCAGGGATGTGCAGGACAGGTGTGGAAAAGGACCATGGCTCTCCATTTCTTGTACAGCAACAGATGTGCAGACTGTGAACAATTTGGAATTTGGAGTCTCACATCTCAGAGGGAGGGGTGTGGATGACATAACTGTGTTAATTAATTGCTGTAATGATTGTTTGTGGGCAGTCTATGTGTGTTCAAAATGGAGAGCTATGTATGGGGTGATTTTTTGTGGGATAGATGCTCATTTTTTTTTAAAGAGACAGTGGAATGTTGGGGAAGGAATATAGGTACATGTGGGGAGGTAAGTTGGGTAGGAGAGGTAGCATTTGCAAATAGACAACACAGCAGACAGGGGTGGTGTATGACACATGAGGGGGGTAAGCACCTTGGACGGGGAGGGTGCTGTGGAATCAGAGAGCCATGTGCCCCCAGATGGTAGCAGTGAGACTGAGATCCCCACCCATGGCAGTCACCACTGCTCCTTCACGGTCTCGAAGGTGGCTATGCTGGGGCCTGGGCACTAGGGCCAGCCTGCCCCTCTAGGTTGGTCAGTCTGCCTCAATCCAGTGTAGACGATCATCCAAACCATGGTGGACGATCCTGCTCACTATCCCTGTTAGCTTTCGATGAGTGACAACTCCCTCTCTGCACCTGCTTCTGGGGGGACGGGCCCTGTCCCATGAGGCAGTTCTGCCTGTAGGCGGTACAGGACCAGCAGAGGGGGCAGCTCCAGGTTGAGTTCCAGACATGCTGGGACCTAGTGCCACGGCCGGCTGATGTAGGGTAGGTGGATTGCCGAGGTTTTTCCAAGTGTATAGGTTACTAATGAACAGAACATTTTAATGTTAGTTATAACAGCATGCCAGGATGTTGAAGATACCCAGTAAGATAATATTGCATAGCATAGCATATAGAACACAACAATAAGTAGGATAACAGTCAGTACTGTAACAGCATGCCTTAACAGTTACTGCATAAGGCCAGCATCATAGATAATTCAACAGTGTATGTTAGTATGCAACAATTGTAATATATAACAATAATAGAACACAAGACCCAACATACCATTTTGAGAACAACATATGTTAAATGTAAAACATACCCAATGTATAACAATAATAGATTTTGATGCAGATAAGGGGTGGGGGGGGGAGATAAAGATGTTCCATTACTAACAGTGTAGGCTATATTGTTTGCAACAGTACTGTTATATACTCTACAGGTCTGCCCTTACTTTATGTATACAAGTGCCGTATAGTTTCTGTATCACCTACATACCTCTCAAGCTATCCGCATAGGACAGTATGGGCCAAGCTATAACACCTACAGGTACACAACTACAGGGGACTATTACATATCAGGTGAACATATGTGACTACCAAGGTGTACTGTGGATGGATGTAATGTGACTGTGCTATTGAGATAAATCAAGGGGCTGTTAAATCTGTGTTCCAGGGATTTGGCAACAGTAATCACAGTCCATGACAGCATGACACTTGAGAGACATGTATCAAGCACAGTAGAGAGAGTTTACACTTATCATGCCATCCTTGGCAGGCATGGGGTTAGACTATCAGCAGATATTCACAGGCACACCAGGCATACAGCCATACCAACACTAAACAGTTTCATTTGTTTCAATAACTTGTATTAGTGTTGTACTTGTTGACTTTTTATTTACTGAAGTCTTACCACCTTGCTGAGCAATGCTGTTAACACTCTTGTACATCTGGGCACACAAACTAGTAACCCATTTGAACAGCTACTACATTCATTTATTTACCTGTAATTCCTGTGGGGAGAACATCTGTTAACAATACATGACTGTTTTTATTAACATTTAGTAGTACTTGTCTCTGGATTCAATCCCCAGTCTGTGTGTGACAAAATGTGCAGTATACATAGCATTTATCACACTGAGCTACTGAGCCACTGCTGAATATTTCTTGACTAATATATGCCTAGAGCTCACCTGGTAACAAAATGTGACCTGGTAACTGAGGTAGTGTTATACAAGACTGCAGTGACACTTTAATACACATGCATGACATTCATGCATGACAGAGATAGTAGGTGAACTGTGCATTAATACTTGGAATGCAGGTGTACACAATTAACCTCTATTGGGTAGGAATATGTGTGATGTGTGCAGACCATATCAGCGTGCTGGTTTGCCTACCTGGCCCATATACAGTAGCAGATGGTATATTTGCAGTCTACAAGTATTACAGTTTCATACTTGCCTGCAGCAACATAACTAAGTTCAGGAATGAACATAGCTGAAATGCAATGGTTAACGCAAAACAGTCCTGAGATAAACACACTATTATACCTTAGTCATTACTATTCTAAGTTCATATCTTATTACAGAACAAATATCATAATGCATTGTATTTTGTAGTACAGCCCCACATCTACACTTTAGCAAAAAAGTCTTTATCAGCTAACCTTCAGTCACTTCATGGTATTATTCCTGTGTTTACTTCACAGCACTTGTAATACTCGATTTCTTGACCAACAGCCCAAAATACACAGATTTTGTACAATACAGCTTTATTATGGGTGCCATCAAGCAGTGATTGGTATACATCTAGCAGTCTTTATTGATGAACACTTCAGATAATGCAGCTGTTGCAAGGCAGCTGTAATTCCACAATTTATGCAGTAGTAACTTTATTTTCTTGACAATTATGAATGCAGTTGAACTTTATTTCCTTAAAATTATGTAGGCAGTTGAACTTTATTTCCTTAAAATTATGCATGCAGTTGAATTTATTTCCTTAACATTATGAATGCAGTTGTACTTTATTACCTTAACATTATTAATACAGTAGAAACTTTTATTTCCTTAACATTATTAATACAGTAGTAACTTTATTTCCTTAATATTACCAGGTTTCATGGTTTCATCTATACTCAACTGTACCTGGTCTATGAACACATTTATTGCAGTACATTCAAAACAGAATATACCTACTGGCAGTTACTACTGTACTCCTTCTTATTTATATTACTATATATTGCAAGATATATCTGTACTCAACACACTCATGGCGCAACCTGGCCAGGTACCCTGCATGGGCCTACAGGTTTTGAGCTCTCTCCTCTGCAGCTGTGGGGAGAGAAAAATACCATTATCCATACCTGTCTATGACATATTCATGCTAGAATTTGGTAAAACAATTCTTACAATACTTACAAAGTTGTGGGGCAATGTCAACTTGAGCAACTTGGAGCCATGTGACCAAGAGATCCCCCTTCCTATGCTTCAGGTCATCATAATGGTGATGCACCTGCTCACCTGTGCAGAGGATACCTGTTGCACTGGTGAGGTTGTATGCCAGCCTGTCCCAGGCCTCCACCTTGTACTATGATCCCTGGAATTGGCCCTGCAACAGCCAGACATCATGGTCTTTAACAAGGAGTCCAATCATGACCCTGGACTCCAAAATGCCCTACCACTGCACCTGGAAGCATGCACCCTATCCAGCACCTGCCATAGTCTCTGCCAAGATCAAACTCCCACATATTCTGGCTGTATTCCCACCTGTTGCAATTAAATAAGGCTATTTTCCTGCCCTTTGTCACCATTGGGCAATTTTTAAAAATGTGGTGCTTCACTTAGCATCACGCAAACCCTCTGAGCTCAGCCAAGCAGTGCTTACACTGGCAATGCTTAGCAAAGCTTAGCACTGCACAAACCAGCTTAGCTGAGCTGAGGACTGCTTAAACAGGGCTTGCTTAGCAGTGTCAAAATCATCTAAGTGGAGCTGCACATTGCTAAGCAGTGCTAAAATGGATCCTGTTTAAGCACTGCTTGGCTTGGCTTAGCAGTGCTTAGCAGAGCTTAGCTAAGGGCAAACCAGATTTTTAAACAACAAAAAAAAATACTTGTTCATTACTACTAGTTTATTATGTGTATGAATTTTACTTCTATATTTCCTGACCTTATGTATTTTAATTTCTTTATCTTGGAGTGTGAATTTTATGTATTGCAAACTTGTGTGTAACTGGATCTTTTCTCCTCTGGTCTCCACTGAAAATGGGCTTCTGGCTCAGCTGGACTAACCAAGTTAACAAATGTCAATAAATACATCAATAAAAAAAATAATTTATAAAATATCACTATCAAATATAAAAACTGAATGACATGTCTGTGTATTTGAACCATGCACCTACTGCACATAGGGATATGATTCTAACCATTCAGCTATGTAGCTATGCTGACAACTGCCATACATTTCTATATAGCTCTCAGCTATGTTTAAGCACTGATGATCACCATGCTGTGCTGCGCAAACATACTCAGCTATGGTTAAACTTGACCTTTGATATGAAAATTAAAAGTATGTGGTTTCTATTTTTAGATGTCTGGCACATGTCCATTGCTAAGCACCACACCACACTGTGCAATCCCCCCCCCAAAAAAAATACTTTTATATTTCAGTGCCATTTGGCACTTTGACAGTGCAGGGGGTGTGTTATTTATCTCCAGACACTGTAACATACCTCCTACACTGATTCTGTAACCATGTTACATAGCTCTCTCTCTCAGTAGCGAGCCTTCATTAATATGCAAGGTGTATTGCAGAGGGGGAGCCGCAAACACAGCCATGGTACCCTCCGTGTAGGCCTTCCACTATTCCAACATGGATTTTATTAACTCCCTACCTTAATTTTTTTCCAAGATGCCAAAGGTGAACTTTTTAAAGTTGGTACATGTACTTGAATATCTATACAGGGCATTTGTTTCCTTCTTATTACTTATATTGTATAAATGCTCATAAATTCTCATTTCTAATGCCCTTTCTGTTTTTCCAATATAAAATTCCACCCAATTTTCACACTTAGCTATGTAAACAATTTTACTGGTGGCACAATTCCCATTAACAAATACCATCTTACTTTGTAATATATTGTTCAAAACTATACTTTTTTTCTTTAATGATATAAGCACATTGTTTGCAGCAGCCACAGGATACTGTTCCTCTACTAATGTTTTCTTGTTGGTCTAGCCCGTTCTCAAAGGGCTGTTTAAAATTCCTTCCCAGCTTATAGGAAAATACAGATTTGTGTCCCACAAGTTCAAAAATCTCCTTATTTACTCTAAAAATATTCCAATTCATTTTCATAATTCCCCTGATATCATTTGTATAATTATTTTGTTCCAAAACTAATGCCCTTTCAAAATGACCATCTTGGGCTTCTTCCTTTCATCTTATCATCTGTCTTCCTAACAGGGGCTAATATTTTCCCCCCAGCCTTGATATAATTTATCGATATGAACATCAATAATACTTTCTGGGTAGCCCCTATCTGAAAACATCTTTTTTAACCTGACCAGTTCATCCCAAAGATTCTCGTGGACAGATGGCATTCTGGCTACCTGAATAGCTTGCCCCTTTACTAAGCTTCTTTTGTGGAAATGTGGGTGGTTACTAGAGTAATTTAGATATGCATTAGAAAAAGTTTCTTTTCTAAAAATATTAGACTGAAAAAACACTTGCTGTGTGGGAGATCCTGGTGTCCAAAAACTAATCCCATCACTACACCAAGTGTGAGTAAATTTGAAGTAGTGGGAACAACCATTTAAATAATTTAAAAATTTAGGAATCTCCTCCACAGCTCCAACCCACAAAATAAATATGTCATCCAGAAATCTGACATATAGATGTAAATGCTTGGCATAAGGGCTAGGAAACAAGTGTTCCCTTTCCCAACCTAATATCACAATGTTGGCAAAAGTTGGGGCACAGGATGCACCATGGCTACACCTGTGACACCCTCAAAATGCACAAAATTGTTTTCCAACACCAATTCTAGTAGCTCAACTACAAGGGAAATATTTTCCTTCAATAGGGATGGATATAGATGCAATATCTCTTGAAAGTATTGTACACCCTCCACCTTAGGAATTGTAGAAAAGAGATCCACTACATCAGTGGTTAAAAAGTCAGTTTCCTTTTTCACAGATTTTAAGTTTGCTCAAAAAAATCACAGGAATCCTTCTCCAAATGAGGTGTATTAATTACTACTTCCTTTACCCATTTATCTATTACTACTGCCATGGGGTGGGTTTTTGAACCTTTTGCTGATACAATAGGCCTAAGTGGAGGGCTAATAGGAATTTTATGAACCTTAGGAATCCCAAAATATTTGGGATTATAGGTTTTGTTTGGAAAAGCCAAAAGACACAAACAAACAAATAGGTTTTGGTTGCTGTAAGTATTGATATGTATCCAAATCAATATGTTTATCCAAAAGATATTCCTCAAGATAAGAGTCTATGCGGTGATAAGTAATCCAAATTTCATTTTTTGATATAGGAGAATATGTAGCATTATTGTGTAATAAATTAGTCATCAAATTATTATAATCTTCAATTTTAAAAATAACCACTCCAGCCCCTTTGTCAGGTTTCATCACCCTTATGTATTTATTACTTCTCAAGGTTCTTAAAACTTCCTTTTCCTTATTTGAAAGGTTATGATATATTTTCTTCTCCTGATGAAACAGTTTGTACATATCCTCCATGACACCCTTTTCAAAAACCTGTATCACTGTATGCAAAGGGGGATTAAATGTGCTATGTCTTTTTAAGTGAAAAGATTTGGCTAAAATAGGTTCATTAACTTTCCTTTGGTCCCTAAAATATATTTCAAAGTTTAATTTTCTTACAAACATTTTAACTCTAAAACTGAATTGGCTATATCTACAGGACAGGTGTGTACAAACTTAAACCCCTTCAAAAATAATTTTAAATGTTCTTTAGTCAACAAGAGATCCATATAATTGTATATTTTGAAACCTTTATACATCCCAATAATACCATCCATAATGAACTCAATTATCTCCTCCTCCTCACTCCTTGCCTGTAAATGCTGTTCAGGGGTGACAACATATTGGACCTGTTCATCACCAACATGGGTGACCAGTGCTCCACACTGCATGTCGACCCCTCGTTGGTTAGATCTGACCATAAACTAATCACTCTGGATATCCACATTCCGCCACCACCCCCGGTCAAAGAAACCACAGTGAAAAACTTTTCAAAAGCAAACTTCACGTTACTTAACACCGAGGTGGAAAGTTTCAAAGCCCCCATGCTAAAGGATAACGCTGTCCAAGCTGCAAAATATTTTACTAATGCACTCTATGGGCATCAACAAGAATGCATGGATCATGCTATCCCAAACAAAATTTTTTATTTTTATTTTACATTTGTTGACCGGGATAGTCCGACTGGGTGCATGTCCATTTTCAGCGGAGGCCCGGGGAGAAAAGCTCCAAGGGTAAGCAGATACAGCATTACATAATACCAGCATTACATAATACCAGCATTACATATTACAAACAGATTATTTACAGAGATTACATAAGTAAGCAAGTTAAACAAGTTCCACAGGTTAAAGTTAGTCCTGAGCACAAGTCAGGAATAAATTAAATTACACAGTCAACTGGTTAACAGATTTTTACACATTCGAGTTAGCCAGGCTTGATACATTGACATAGCCAGTTAAGTGACAAATGTTGTTTTGAGTCTAGTTTTAAATTGACCTAAGGTGGAAAGTAAGGTAATATCAGCTGGAAGTGAGTTCCAGGATCTACTTACAGAGTTTGCAAAGAGAGAATCACCGGCTGTGTTATTAATTTTGCTAGTCTGAATTAGCAGTTTGTTAGAGGATCGAAGCGGTCTAGGATTGTTATAGGGGGTGATAATATTTTTAAGTGCAGGAGTATTGTCCGGATTATAGAGGATTTTATAGGCCATAATCAGTTGGTTATACTGGATTAGGCTAGGTAGTTCAAGCCAACCAAGCTGATTTAGATTGATGCAATGATGTGTCCTAAAAGGCAGCCCAGTGGCAAACCTGGCAATGTGGTTGTAGCAAATTGAGAGTTTGTTAAGGACAGTCTTGTTCAAATTCGAGAGTAGAGGGGATGCATACAGAAGGGTTGAAAGAAGGTGAGAGCGAGCTATGGCAATTTTAGCTGGAGGGGTTAGGAAGGCTTTTATTCTGTAAAGTGACCCTAGTTTTTTATTGATGGTTTTGATAGTTTGGTTAACATGTAGGTCAAATTTGAGGTTATTGTCTATGATGACACCTAATAGTTTTGTAGATGGGTCAGGGGAGATTATTGTGCCATCATTTGATTTTATGGTAAAGGTGAAAGCGGTAGTTCTACGTGTTGGTGAAAATAACAGCATTTTCGTTTTTTGGGATTGAGGATCAGACAATGTTCCGAAAGCCAGTTTTTTATGGTATTAAAGGTGGTCTGGGTAGCTGACCATAACTCTACTGGAGATGTGGCTGAGCAAATCAGAGTATAGTCATCAGCATATAGGATACAGCTGACTTTTGGGATGACAGTATAAAGGCCGTTAATGAAGACGGAGAACAGCAAGGGCCCTAGTATAGAGCCTTGTGGTACTCCGAGGGTGTTAGGTAGAAGGTTAGAGAGTTTGTTCTGCCATAGGACAGCCTGCTGTCGACCATACAGGTAGGATTGAAACCATTGGAGGGCTCCAGTATCTAGACAGAATGTTTGCAGGGTGTGGATTAAAAGTTGGTGATCAACCATATCGAATGCCTTGGAAAGATCCAAAAAGAGGGCTGAGGATATATAATTATTGTTGTGATTATGGTTTATGGTGTTAGTAAAGGCTAGGAGGGCTGAAGTAGTGCTGTGATGAGGACGGAAGCCATGCTGAGTGTCTGCCATAAGGCGATTTTGGATTAGGTGGTGCATGAATTGTCTATGAATACATTTTTCCATAATCTTTTCAAGTGGAGAGAGTATAGCTATTGGCCTATAATTGGAGAATTCAGTAGAGCTGCCTCCTTTGTGAAGTGGGATTACATAGGATATTTTCCAGATGGTGGGAATTTTAGCTTCTACTATGGTTCGATTGATTAGTATTGAGACGGGTAAGCAATAGCATCAGCTGATTTTTGTAGGTACTCGGCAGGAGTTGATCAGGAGAAAGTGTAGTGGATTTTAATTTTTTGATCAAGGTACGGATAAGTGAAGTGGCGACTGGTTGGAAGCTGAACGCAAGTAGGTTTCTAGGGGTGCTACTTTCAGGAGCAGGGGAGCTAGGAGGTAGTTGGCTAGCTAGGGCTTGAATTGTCTCAGTAAAGAATTGGTTAAAACTATCAGAAACATCTTCAGGGGTTTTATCAATAATAGCAGCAGGGATTGGGGTTGAAGTTTGTCCAGGATGTAGTAGATTATTTAAACCTGCCCAAAACTTCTGAGGGTTATTTTGATTTACTGTCTGTAAATTACAGTAGTATTGTTTTTTGTCCTGTAAAATTGATTTTTTGGTTTCGTTCCTGGATTGCCTGTATTTAATGTGATCTTGAGGGTCTTTAGAAGAATGCCATAAAGCCCATGCTTTGTTTCTAAGTGTAATTTTGAGTTTAGACTCTATAGAAAGCCATGGTGCAGTTTTTGCCTTGGTTCTCTTTGAACGAACAGGTGCATGCAAATCAAGGATCTCAAGGAATTTGTTGTTAAAGTATGCTACTGCTTCCTCTAAGGGGAGGTGTTTTAGAATAGACCAATTACATGAGTTTAGTTCTTGTTGGAATTTGGCAGGGTCAAAGTTTTTATTGTTTCTAACCTTTCTGCGTAAGGGTTGTTGGGAATTAATGGTTTTGTGCTTAATTACATATGTGAGAAGGTGATTGCTTAGGTCATTAAGGAGGGTACCAGAGGTGTACAGTTGGGGGTGACTGTTTATGAGTACCCAGTCAAGTATACTTTCTTTTTGGTTGGGTTTACCTATCCTGGTAGGGGTGGATATGATTTGTGTAAATGCATGCAGGTTAATATGGGTGGTTAGGGATTCTAAGGAACAGGTGCCCCAGTCTATGTTAAAGTCTCCAAGTAGTAGGGTTTCTTGGGGGTAGTGACATGATAACCAGTGCAGGATATCTTCAAATGTAGATATATTGTTACCTGGGGGAATGTATATACAGATGATATTAATGAATTTATTTTTATTAAGTTGCAATTTGGTGGCGAGAATCTCAGAGTTATTAATCTGAAGAGGTTGTATTACATCTATGGTGACATTCAACTCAGATTTATAGAGTACAGCTACCCCACCCCCTTCCTCGAAGTACGATCCAGCCTGTGTATGTTGTACCCAGGTGGTAACACTTCATTGTCTTTAGTGTTAGGTTTTAACCAGGTTTCAGATAAACAGAGAATCTCAGGGGAGTGGACATCCAGAAGTGCATGCAATTCATGTACCTTGTTATTAATGCTTCTAATATTGAGATGACAGACTAGGAGAGAGTTAGTTGGCCTATTAATTGTAGGTTTGTAGCTTAGATTACAAGTAGAGGGGGCATGTGTATCTGAAGTGAGTGGGCCAGGGTTGGGGTGAATATCACCACCAAGTATTAGATTGAGTCTATACTTGGTGATGAACTTCAGGAATTTGTTTATTAGTTTGTGGTAGTGTTTGGATCTAGAGCTAATGTGCCTGGGGTTGAGATGTTGATAGACTGAACAAGATGTTGGATAGGATCTGGTACTGTAAGTATGGTTGAAGGTGGAAGGATTTACAGCTGGGGTGATAGTATGGCCTTTTGGGACCTGAAATCCCGTAAGAAACTGGTTTTCATACAAGGTAAGGAGGTATGGTGTGAACAAGAGGGGTAGTAAAGAGGAGTATATCATTATATGTGATTCAGCTAGTGAGTGAAGGAACTGTTTTACCTGGTGATGCAACACCAGAAGATAGAGTGGTGAGGTAAAGGTACTGGAAGGGGGATGGGAGAATGCCAGATGAAAGCTAATAGGTGCTATTAAATGTAGGTAGTAGAATAGGGGTGGGTGGAATTATCCCAGATGAAAGCAGATAGGATCTAGAAAGTGGGGAGTGGCTATAGTACTATAAATTTAGAGGTACTGGGGCGGGAGGGAATTGGGGGCAGGGAGGGGAGCGAAGAGAGCCCGAGCGAGGGCTTAACGAAGGGCTATTGCAGTTTACAAGGTTTCCTAAGGTGTCCTAAAGCTATAAGGTAAGTATTACAGCTCTAATGTAAGAGTCAATTTACTGCAGTTACAGGGGAAGGAGGCAACCACTCAAGTAGAAACAAAGAGCCCTATGGCTGACCAATATGGTGACCTGCTTAATTACAAAGCACTGTAAGTGAAAGCTTAACAAATGCCTTTTGTGTAACCTACTCTGTTTAAATGTTGAAAAAAAAACTGATTGCAGTCCTGTAGACACCGTTTTGTAGGGAACTGTAGAGTTCAGCTAGGAAAAGAGAAAAGCAGAAATCCTAGGGTAAGCATGAAGACAACAACAGGCAGTTATTATATAATAATGCATTCAGAAAGGTTTGGTGGGGGGGTAAAGTAGCATACTTCTGAATGAACTAAGATTTATAGCTAAGAAACCTAAGCAAGAGAGCAATTCAGTAAATAAACACTTGCCAGATTTTAAAGATATACCAGAAAAACTAAATCAATTATTCACAATTGTACAACTAGAAAATTGCCAGTAAAAGCACTTCAGGTATAGCTAGCCCAAGTTATTCAAGTCATAAAAGCACTTCTTTAATGTGTGTGTGCAATTTAAACATTAAAAAACACATGCAGCAAGGAGGAGCTCTGATTATACACTTTCTCTAGGTACAGGTTAAGTTTAAACACAAATATTACCACAGAAATTCAGTAAAGTCACTAGTTACTTATAGAGCCTCTGAAAAACAAAATAGAGCAGTGTGTGCAGAATCAGAATTTAGCAGCAGGTCATTCAGTTACACAAAAAACAGTAAAAGATCCATACAATGAAGAAACTTACACAAAGTCACACCAGGTCAGCCAAGGGGGGAAGAGAGAGGGAAATCCTAAGCACCTAGATTTGAAAATGATGCCTGTACTGAATTGTAGCAGTTTAACCTGTTTGAGGAAAGAGGGGGGTGGGGGAAAAGAGAAGGCAGTGGGAGTGGTTACAGTTAATACCCTGATTTACTCAAGACACCACACCAGAGATAAGATGAAATCTGCACTCAGCACTGTGTTATTTGCACTCAGTACTGTAATATCAAGACTGTAAAATCAAGACTCACTCCTCCAAGAAAAGAAAACAAGTCTGGTGGACCCCTGCCATAAACAAGCTATACAATAGAAGGAGGAAACTAGTACAGAAAAGAGTAAAATCCCAAGAAGGGAAGACATCCCTGATCAGTATCAGCAAGAAACTATGTTCCCTCATAAAATCATCCAAGGCTAGCTTCGAAAGAAAAATTGCCATGGACTCCAAAGATAACCACAAGGCATTCTTTAGCTATGTCAAGAATCTAAGTGGCAATTCTCAGACCTGCTCGGAGTTAGTGCAGAATGGCACAAAATACACTGAACTGACTGATATAGCCAACATCCTGGCAGACAGGTTCAGTGCAAACTTCACCCCCCTCTCACCCCCAAAAGGGCCCATAACTATACCAGATGAATGTAGTACCCCTGAAATCACAGACAGGTTAAAACAGCCCTCTCCAAAGCCAAAAACACAGCATCAATGGGACCAGACGGTGTCCCAGGCTGCGTTCTACATGAGCTTAAAGATGAACTAACCCCTCACCTAAACACACTGTTTATACTCAGCCTCTCCACAGTCTATGTGCCCACAGAGTGGCGCACAGCAATGGTTATTCTGCTCCACAAAGGTGGAGCCACAACGGGCCCCGGGAACTATCGCCCTGTAAGCCTGACTAGCTTGGTCTGCAAAGCTATGGAGCGCATCATCATGGATCTCATTAACAGAGACAATGCGAACCTCCAAACACTGGACCCTGCCCAGTTCAGCTTTGTTAATGGCAGATCATGCCTCCTAAACCTGGTGGAGTTCTTTGAGACAGTTACCAAGGCTATAAATGAGGGAAAGTTGGTCCACACAGCCTACCTAGTCCTCGCAAAGGCCTTCAACACCATTCCCCACTCAGGTATTATAGACAAGCTCACCAGCCTGAACATAAACCCCTACGTCACAAGATGGGTTACCAACTGGCTCATGGACAGAACCCACATGGTAAGAGTTGCAGGAGCTAGGTCTGACTGTAAACCGGTTACAAGTGGCATTCCCCAGGGCTCAGTCCTAGGACCCCTCCTGTTCAGCATATACTTCTCAGAGGTACAGGCAAGCACAGGAGGATTATGGCTGACCAAGTTCGCAGACGACTGCAAACTAGGAGCTATAATTGACTCTCTGGCTGACACAGACATCCTCCAAAAGGGTCTCACTGAAACAGATACCTGGTGTCAAAACTGTGGCTTCAAGCTAAATGCCAAAAAGTGCACAGTCATCCCCTTTGGAAAAAACAAAGTACCGACAAACTATCACATAGGTGATAGCCCCCTAAATATGGAAGACGTAATAAGGGATCTGGGACCCAAGTAGATAGTAACCTCTCCTTTGATAATCACATTGTGAAAGTGATTAGAAAATCCTTCTATGTGGCCCACCTAATCACAAAAGGGTTTGCATCCAGATCGGAAGAGGTCATTGGGCCCCTCTATGCATCACTCATCAGACCCATCATAAAGTACAATGCCCCATTTGGGATGTACCTTACAAGACACCTGCAACAACTGGAAAGACCACAGAAGTACCTCACCAACAGGATCACTGGCCTCAAGCAGATGCCCTATGCAGCTCGACTGAAGAAACTCCATCTGTACTCGGTTGCATGCCGCCTACTCAGAGTTGATCTTTGCCTGACATACAAGGCCATGTCCAACCCAGAATTGATGGACATGCTCCACCTAAAGAAAACCATATCCCCTCAAGCCACATGCTCCAGGGATCTAAACCTCACCACAACAATAAATAGGACCTGCTGGAGGGATAGATTCCTGTCCCAGAGACTTCCCATGCTCTGGAACAAGATTCCAATTTACATTAGGCAGAGCTCCTCGCTAACCCTCTTCAAGGGAAACCTTGACGAGTGGATGGGAAACAGAAAGTTTACCCCAGGGATCACTTCAATGGTTCTGCTGGACAGAGGCACAGGGAACTAATCTAAGGGGGCAGCGAAAGCCAACACATTCCGACTAGGCTTATAAATGCCTTCAGGCAGATAGCCTAGTACCTACCAATGAACCAATGAACCAATTGAGAAACCCTGCTTGCATTGCCCTGAATCCATTGTCTGCTTCAACTTGCTGGCCAGCCTTACTGACTGGTGTACTGGTTGAAAATCCTGTGGTCTTGGGGAGAAAGAATCCAGTTCATCGAGGTCTCTACCTCACTCCCCTCTAAAAGCTCTACCTTCAACAGGTGGTGACTGGCCGTTATTACACTCACCTATTCATACACCCATCTTAACTGCTTTTTGTTCCCAGAGGCCCGGTGTGAAATATACCTTTTTGTGGGTGTATTGTTTTACACGTCTTTCAAGTTTCCTTTGTTTTTTAATAAAAACACTATTGCACTTCCTTTCTACCTTCCTCAATATTTGCTTGTATAACCCTAGGTATTCGCAAAATTTAATATAGCCTTATTCAAATTATCTACTTCAGGTCCTAAATTTTCTAAAACACATTCATTGTACTTAACAATCTTTGAAATTATAAGTTAGGAACTGCTGATTGAGAGCTCAGTGTCTGTTATTCTAAAAGTTTATTAGTTCTGGTTTAAAGGCCAGTTATTTTACATTAAGAAGGATTGCGGTCTGCACTCTTGTGGGAGGAGAGGCTGGACTCTGCCCTTCTGAGCAGGGAATTTCTGGTTAAAGGCTTATAGTGCCTGCATATTCTGTTTCTTACTGAAATTGGTACATCTTGTTTGCTGTAGCATAGACTAGATCCAGGCCTGCTGAATCTAACTTTATTTGTATGCTTGTTGTTTGTTTATTTCCCTGAAACGCTAATTCCACCTAAAATGCGGCCTTTTAGCACTTCTGTGGATCCCTAGTGATATCTGCATTGCTTACTGTACTTATTTCCTTGTTTCACTTGAAAGAAAGTTACTGTTTGTTGTTTTTGCATTTAAGTTACCTGTAACACATTGCATTTAAGTTACCTGGCACTTGCTCACTAAAGCAATTATATAAGTCAGCTCTAAAAAATTAAAAGCACTACACCCTCACAAACTCCCCTTGAGTACCTTGTTCCCCATTGGCCCTTTTTTTCAATTATAAAAGAATTCCTAATACTATTCTAGCATGTCCAAAGGTCAGTTGTCAATCTCCTCTCCGGTCCAGCAGGTGAATCTGGGAATCTTGAGACAATGTTACAACTGCCTCATGTACACAGACAACCCTCTCCTCCTCCCAACAAATTCCAACACGTGAGAGATGCAACCATATAGCCAAACTGGAGGCTAAGCTCTCTCAACTCAGTACTGGCGTAACCAGTCAGGAGGAGAAGGAAACCACACTCACTACAATTCCAGTCTCACATAGACCTACCATGACAACAAACCAAACACATAAACACACAAAAACATACTCGGAGGCTCTAAATAAAAATCTGCCTGAGCAGCAGAGACCTCCAAAGCAGACACCCAAGCAACCGCTACCCCAAAACAAAACACGTGCAACACATAACTCACAAAGCCAGTGTGCCGAACAGTCACAGCCCTTAAGGCTAAACAACACACCTGATACACTTGTAATAGGTGACTCTATCGTCAGGCACACTGACGTCCCGCTCACCAGGCTGAACAAGGAGAAGGTCACTGTGAGCTGCCTGTCGGGCGCTAGGATCCGCCACATAACACAAGCACTCAGGTCACTCCAAGGCAAGTACAAATATGACTCAGTCATTGTCCATGCTGGTGTGAATGACCTGAGACATACCTCCCTGGACTACATGAAAAGAGACATAGAGGAGCTCTCTGAGCATGTAGCCCAGGCCGGTATGACCCTGACCTTGAGTAGCATCTTACCCTCACCAAGAATGATGCCACAATATGAAGACAAGATGATCAATTTCAACAATTGGCTTAAGTGTTGGTGTCATTCAAAGGGGATCCAATGCCTGTCAGCCTGGGATGACATGCTCGACAAGCCACGATGCTTCACTAGGGATGGCTTGCACCTGTCACCCCTGGGCTTTCGGATATTGGCAAAGGCTCTTGCTACCCTCATAGTGCCTTTTTAGGCAAGGCTCAAAAGACAAACCCACCTCCATAGGTATCACAAGGGATAAGAAACTAAGAGTAATGCTACTCAACGCCAGAAGTCTAAACCTCAAGATGCACGCACTCGAAACTCTCCTTAGCATGGAGAACATCGATATCTGTGCAGTAACAGAAACCTGGTTCAAGGCTCCCGAGAGCACCCCAGCACTACCAGGTTATACCTCATACCATGCTTTTCGGCCCCAAATCTTGGACCGAACCACAAAAGGAGGGGGAGTATCAATATTCGTCAAAGATGCCCACACCTCCAGGTTGGTGGCACAGCATGAAGCATCAGAGACTATCCATGTGCAACTAACTGTGGGTAAAACTGCCTTCCAGTTTATAGCCTGCTACAGACCACCCTCCCAAACACAGGAACCCCACTTGGCCTTCCTGAGAATACTGGAAAATATGAAGGTCTCTCCAAACACCATTATATTGGGTGACTTCAACTACCCAAACATAGACTGGGAGCATTACTCTAGCTCCAACACCCTAGCCCAAAGGTTCCTAGAATTTATAAACTCAAATGCCATGGAACAACTTGTTACCACTCCCACAAGAGGGGAAAACATACTGGACCTGATCATCACCAACATGGGGACACTATGCTCCAGACCAGAAGTGTATCCCTCACTGGTAAGATCAGACCATAAACTAATCTCACTGGATATTCACATCCCGACCCCACCCCTGCCCAGAAAACCACAGTGAAAAACTTCTAAAGCAAATTTCACACGCCTCAAAACCAAGGCGAAATCCTTCAAAGCGACCGGACTGTGGAAAATAGGGCCCAGACCGCAGAATCCTTTATAAACGCATTCTATGAACACCTTCAGGAATGCATGGATCATGCAATCCCAAATAAAACCAAGACCCAATCCTCCAAAGGCAGACGCCCTGTCTGGTGGACCCCAGCCATAAACAAACTATACAATAGAAGGAGGAAGCTACTACATGATAGAGCAAAATCCCAAAAAGGGAAGGCATCTCTGATCAGTATTAGCAAAAAACTACGGGCACTCATAAAATCGTCTAAGGCCAGCTTCAAGAGAAAAATTGCACAGGACACTAAGGATAATCACAAGGCTTTCTTTAGTTATGTTAGGAACCTGGGTGGGAATTCCCAGATATGCTCAGAATTAGTCCAAAATGACAAAAAATACACTGAGCCCACAGACATTGCCAACATCCTAGCTGCCAGGTTCAGTGCAAACTTCTCCCCCCCCCCCACCAAAAGGGCAAATATCTATCCCAACAGAGTGCTGGCGCCCTGACATCTCAGATGCTCAGGTAAGAGCCGCCCTCTCCAAAGCAAAAAACACAGCATCAATGGGACCAGATGGTGTCCCGGGCTGCGTCCTACATGAACTCCATGAAAAGCTAAACCCAAACATAAAACTACTGTTCAATCTTAGCCTTACTACAGGATATGTACCCAAAGAGTGGCGTACAGCAACAGTGGTCCGTCTCCACAAAGGTGGTGCCTCAACGGATCCTGGAAACTATCGCCCCATAAGCCTGACTAGCTTGGTCTGCAAAGCTATGGAAAGGATCATCATGGACGTCATAAATAAAGATATTGGGGACCTACAGACACTGGATCCTACCCAGTTTGGCTTTGTTAAGGGCAGATCCTGCCTCTTAAACCTGGTCGACATGGTTAGAATTGCTGGAGCCATGTCAGACTCCAAACCAGTTACAAATGGCGTCCCACAAGGCTCAGTCCTGGGACCTCTCTTGTTCAGTATATATTTCTCGGCGGTACAGGCCAACACGGAAGGACTGTGGCTGACCAAGTTCGCAGATGACTGCAAACTGGGCGCCATAATCAACTCTCCAGCCGACACAAGCATCCTCCAAAAGGGCCTCATAGAAACAGACAACTGGTGCCAGAGCCATGGCCTCAAGCTAAACACCAGAAAGTGTATAGTCATCCCCTTTGGCAAAAACAAAGTGCCCACAAATTACCACATAGGTGGTAATCCATTAAGTACAGAAGAAGTCATTAGGGACCTGGGGACCCAAGTTGATAGCAATCTCTCATTTGACAACCACGTGGCCAAAGTGGTTAGAAAAACATTTTATATAGCCCACCTAATCATGAAGGGATTCACATCTAGATCAGGGGAGGTCATCGTACCTCTTTACTCATCCCTCATCAGGCCCATAATTGAGTACAATGCCCCTTTTGGGATGTACCTTACCAGACACCTGCAGCAACTGGAAAGACCCCAAAAGTACCTCACCAAGAGGATCAAAGGGCTCAAACAGATGCCATATGCTGCCCGGTTAAAGAAACTCCAGCTCTACTCAGTGGCATACTGCCTGCTCAGAGGCGATCTGTGCCTGACATATAAAGCCATGTCACACCCAGAATTAATGGACATGCTGCACCTCAGAAAATCCAAATCCCATCGAGCTACGCGCTCGAGAGACTTGAACCTCAGCACTGAAATAAATAGGACATGCTGGAGGGACAGATTCATAACCCAGAGGCTCCCTTCACTCTGGAATAAAATCCCAGTCCAGGATAGGCAGAGTCCCTCATTGACTCTCTTCAAGAGGAATCTTGATGAGTGGATGGGAGATCGTAGGTTTACCCCGGGTATCACTTCTGTGTCACTGTTAGACAGAGGCACAGTATACTAACCTCAAAAAAAGGCATAGCAAAATTAATTTAAAATGAGTGGCGAAAGCCAAACACACTCTGGCTAGGCTTATAAATGCCCTAGGGCAGATAGCCTAGTATGAACCTATGAACCTATGAACCTATTAATTCCATATCACAAGCACCAAAAAATCATATAAAATCAGCAACAATTTCAGCATTATAATGCAGACCATATGGAAATTTGTACATCCTTAACCCTTGAGGCACAATTTTTAACCTTACACATCCTCTTAAATATTCCATTTCAATCTGTACACATTTGAATTTTAACAATTTCTTTTCCAACATAAAAATCATTTCCTTTAGTGTAGGACAATCTTTAACAACTTCAACCACCTTTTCATGGAACACTTCACCTTTCAAACTATTAAATGCAAAGGTTTTGTCCATAATGTCTTTAAAAACTGTCGTACATTGCGGCCCCCTTCCATCACCTCCAACTGTCGCATTCTCCCTTGTTTTATGTTGTGAATTAACAATGGAAGCTGACACAGAGGTTTTAAACACAGTACCTGTTACTTCTGCTTAGTCCCATCTTCTAACATCATTGGAACTTCCATGGCTGCCTTTGCTGCTCACTACTCCAGTTGATTTCACCAAAGTTGGGAACTATTTCTTTGCACGATCTTCTCCAGCTACAGTAACCACTCCATCATTGTTGACAACACCAGCTCCCTCTGGTGCTGTTGTGAAGGTGGAAGTGATACCACTACTCCCTTTAAAGGAAGAAAGCCCACCTCCTTTTGTGTTAGCATTAACATGATCCGTTTGTGATATAATTTCAATAAGCCAGGTGAGGTCACCTTTCAGGGAAGCCACTACTCCCCTTAATTGTGTAATTTCTGAAGATTCACCCGAGGACACAGTCCATGGACCGGCACTTTGTGAAGGGTCTGCATTAGATAAAAAAATACATAGAATCCATCCTTTCATGCCACTGAGTTAGCACAGCCACACAATACTTAAAACAAATCGAAAGTGGCACACCAAAAATACAAAATAACAAATCTAAACATGACCAACTCTCACAAGCTGTGTAAGATGAAATATTTTTTCCCAAAACGACGCACAAAAAGCTTCATAAGCACTTTCGTCCCTTCAAAGAGACTTCATCACATAAAAACCATCGTACTACAACTCTTTATATACTTCCAGTCAAAGTAATTGCAACCAATTAATTAATCAAATAAAATTCCACACTTAAAGAAACATAGCTTAAAATCCATCATTACACTATCCTTTGTATAACACCATTACCAAACTGGTCTGCGTTACCATTAATAATTTATCAATTTTTAAAGAACTCTTTTTTATAAAAAAATATGTAAACATACACACACACACATATATATATATATATATATATATATATATATATATATATATATATATATATAAACACACACATAAATATATTTATGAATAAATATGTATATGCATACATGTAAATATATACATTTGTTATAACTGCATTCCTATGTAATAATTAAGTTAGGACTTCTGATTTTTCTTTTAATACTGGTGCAATAGACACTTGATCATTAAGACCAGGAATTTAACCTTAATTGCCACAAAAGTTCTCTTTTCAGAAGCAGCCTCTGCCAGTCAACACTCCTAGGATTTATCTTCATTTTTTCCAAGATACCAAAGGTGAACTTTTTAAAGTTGGTATATGTACTGGAATGTCTATATAGGGCATTTGTTTCCTTCTTATTACTTATATCATATAAATGGTTGTAAATTCTCATTTTTAATGCCCTTTCTATCCTTCCAATATAAAATTCTACACAATTTTCACACTTAGCTATATAAACAATTTTACTGGCGGCACAATTCCCGTTAACAAATACCACCTTACTTTGTAACATATTGTTCAAAACTAGACTTTTTTTAATTATAT
Organism: Protopterus annectens; assembly: GCF_019279795.1. Taxonomy (NCBI): domain Eukaryota; kingdom Metazoa; phylum Chordata; order Ceratodontiformes; family Protopteridae; genus Protopterus; species Protopterus annectens. The sequence goes on from NC_056729.1 coordinate 517,172,663, forward strand.
AAGCACATTGTTTGCAGCAGCCACAGGACACTGTTACTCTACTAATGTGTTCTTGTTGGTCTAGCCCATTTTCAAAGAACTGTTTAAAATTCCTCCTTGTCTTATAGGAAAAGACAGGTTCATGTCCCACAAGTTCATAAATCTCCTTATTTACTCTAAAAATGTTCCAATTCCTTTTCACAATTCCCCTGATTTCATTTGTAGAATTATTGTGTTCCAGAACTAATGCCATTTCAAAACTATAATATGATGAAGTATATAAAGAGTTGTAGTAGGATAGTTTTTATCTGATGAAGTCTCTTCAAAAGGATGAAAGCACTTGTGAGAGTCGGTTGTGTTTGAACTCTCCCTACTATCACTAGGGAACAGGCCTTAATGCTGTCTATAAGAACAAGAACACTCATCAATGGGCCCAGAGAATATTCCAGGATTCCTTTTAAATAGCATGAAACATGACCTATCAGGACCTCTGGAATTACTATTTAACTGTAGCCTCCAAACAGACTTTGTGCCTCATGAATGGAGAAAGGCAACAGTCATCCCTCTGCACAAGGGTGGGCCATCTACAGACCCTGGAAACTACAGACCAATACGTCTCACTAGTGTTATATGTAAAGCCATGGAAATAATTATCATGGAGATGATCAATAGAGATATAGTAAACCTCCAGACACTGGACCCAACCCATTTTGGTTTCATCAAGGGCAGATCATGTCTACTCAACCTGGTGGACTTCTTTGAGAAGGTCACCATAGCAATGGATGAGAGCAAAATCACTCACACTGCCTACCTTGACCTGGCCAATGCATTTGACACAATACCCCACTCAGGCATTGTTGAAAAACGCAAGTGGTTAGGTACAGACACATATGTCACCCCGGTGGTTAGCCAACTGGCTCACAGACAGGACCCAGGAAGTTAGAACTGGGGAGTCCACCTCTACAAAGAGGCCAGTCACAAGTGGAGTCACTCAGGGATCAGTCCTTGGACCACTCCTTTTTGGCATTTACTTCTCAGAAGTCAAGGCCAATGTCAATGGTCTCTGGCTGACTAAATTTGCAGATGATTGCAAATTAGCAGCTGTCATTGAATCTTCCACTGACACAAATATTCTCCAGGAGGGACTAACATAGACAAACAACGGGTGTCAGAACCATGGACTGAAACTAAATGCCAAGAAAAGCATAATAGTATCCTTTGGGAAGTCATCCATTCCTGGTAACTATCATATTGACAATACACCCCTTAGAGAAGACCCAGTAGTCAGGGACTTAGGGACACACATAGATAGTAATCTAGCCTTTGACCATCATGTGTCTACAGTGGTGAGGAAATCGTTCTAGGTTGCACAACTTATAAACAAAGGTATGGCATCTAAGTCCAAGGAAGTCATTGTTCCACTGTATTCGGCATTCATTAGACCTATCATTGAGTGCAATGCCCCCTTTTGTATGTACCTAACCAGTCATATCCAGCAACTGGAAGATCCACAGAGATTCCTCACTAAAAGAATACAGTGTGTAAGTAATATGTCCTATGCAGACTGCCTCAAGACCCTATCCCTGTATTCTGTCTCCTACAGGCTTTTGAGGGGAGATCTATGCCTGGCATACAGGGCATTGTCAGACCCCACTCTGATGGACCTCATGCAGATCCACAAAACAAACAGCACTAGCATTACCCATTCTAAAGACTTAAAACCTTGCCTATGATATAAACAGGACCTGCTGGAGAGATAGGTATGTATCCCAGAGACTATCCCATCTATGAAACAGGCTCCCCATCCATGTGAAGCAGAGTTCCTCCCTAACCCAATTCAAATGCAACTTGGACAATTGGATGGGAAACCAGAAGTTAATCCCTGGTTTGGCACCTATGTCTCTAATGGACACAGTTAACCTGTATGTGGTTCATCTCCCAGGGCCCTGCTTACACTTAGCAAGGGTATCAAAACTTGTCAGAGATTTGGAATGCATGGCTAGGCTTAAAAAGGCCCTTGTGGTCATTAGCCTAGTAAACACCTATGAACCTATGATATCAACATCTGTCTTTTTCATCTTTTTTTCTTACAGTAATGTTCTTCAATCCTTCCATGTTGTGTTTTGATTTTATCCTTTTCACCAGCCCCTTGCCTCCTTTTTCTACCTACTGTTTTGGAAAAATGCCACTTTTTTCTGTAGACAGAAGGTTTTCTGATAGAAAAAAATGTTATCATTCTCTGTGATCTATGTGTGATATAACAACGCAGTCTCCTTTTTAGTATGTATTCTCATTACTTTATAGACATTTGTCAGTTTCCTTTTCTTCCTTGGTATTTGTCGTGAACGTCTTCCTTTCCTTCTTTTTTTTGTTTCCTTCTAAACTCTCTGAATCCTCAGATTGCTGAATACTTGTATGCAAAATAGCAAAGTTGTCAGGCTTATTTCATAGGGCTTGAGTGATCTTTACAGACAACAGACTCATCCTTTCCTAAACGTGTTCTATTTGCTCTTTGCCTAACATATTTATCTCATCAGTCCAGTTTTTAATATATGTAACAACAGTTCCCCAAGCAGTTGGAGAAGTGCAACTGTCATCAGTAAGTCCAGATTTACTACTAATAATGGTAAGCAAATATTATCCATCTTTTGACAAGAAGAACACAGATCATCAGTGTTATGTGTTACCTTCAAATATTTATTATACTGTACAAGATATTTGTTCTTTAGCAAGTCATTAATGGCATACTCATTTAAGAAATCCATATTCAGCTTCAAATGAATAAAAATGTCTAAGAGAAAAGAATAATCAAAACCAGTTACCACAGAAATCAAAGAGAACTTAAATCAACTTCTGTAAGAAAAAAAAAAACGTACAAACAGTACACAACTACATATTAAAGAAAGTACAGAAAAGTTGTTGCTCTGACCCTATAAGTTCTGAAAGTCTGACAAAATCTGGAGTTTTCATCTGTCTCTCACAGTCACACCTCTTTTTAACAGTAAAGATCAATAAGTCATAAACCAACACAGGATTGTTTAGATAAGTGCACATTTACCTCCCCTATACATCTATGTTATATTATGCCACTAGACCGTACAATTTAGTTATACCTTTAATCTTACTCTAGTGTTGTTACTACATAGGTACCCTGGGCTGAGCTTGCAAATGGTCAAATTTGATCAGTGATCTTCCCTGGTAAATAGAATTAAATAAATCGTCAGTGATAGAGCACCCAGATTTTTCTTTATTATCAAGTGGAGAATACTTCCACTGGAAATGTTATTAGTCACAGCATAAACCTTGGGAGTAATTCAATAAACCTTACATGGAGTGAATTTCCATGTAAGAATAGTGGTAAGGCTCGAACACAGAACATGGATAGTGAGTGATCTAGGAAACAAGGTTCAGGGCGTGCACGAGCATCCTGACACTGTGCGGACACGGATGTGTCTGTGGAATACAAATCACCTCATCTGTTGGTAAAAAACATGCAAATGAGGTGATTGTGCAATCCAGGAAGCATAAAGGCACCCGTGTAGGTGCTGTGTAAGCCTCCAAAATGTATGCAATTACAAACTGTGTACCAGAGAATAACAATTAAACAGGAACTGTAACAGCCCAAACAAAAGGTTGCACAATGTTCAGTAGGCATGCAAATGGCCAAAATGATGCCCAGTGATGTAAAAACGTAATCCAATATATTAAAAATTAAACTTTTTAAAGACATATGCCATGTTTAACTGGTGCACAGTGATGCGCAAACATGCTATTTTGCAAAATAAATACATAAATAAATAAATAAAAATTGAGAAATATGGCATTTAAAGCTATTTTGATTTTTCCCATTATAGTGGCCAGCATGCAGAGACATACAATGGCAGGTTATAGTGGTTGCTAAGGACATAGGCTCTTGTGTAGTGCAGTATCCAGGGTATACACAATTAGGAGTATGTAAATGAGGCAAGTTTATTGAATAGCAAAGTGGGCCACCATGTCTGCAGGTACTAACTGTGTAAGGGCTAGAACCATGGTAGTGTAGGCAGAATAGACAGCTGACATGAAAAGGGTGTGTGTCATGGTTTGTGTAATCAGATTTGAGCTCAGCGGCTCCTGTTTGCACTCAGCTAAGCACAGCTAAGTAGGGGTGTGTGTCTGAGGCTGTTAAGCAGTGCTTAGCTGGTTGAAGAAAAGCTAAGCCTGACCGTGTACAGGAAAGGGCTCTTTCTTCTCAGCAATGTTTACACTAGCTCCACTGGTTTGCATGGAGTGGCATGGGGCTTAGCAGTTGAAGAAATTAAAAAAAAAAGGGGGGGGGATAGCCTGGGAAAGCCAGTCAAGCATAAATAACTGATAAGCACTGTTCCATTGACATTGGCCCATTCAAAACCCCCAATACTATAGCTGGTAGGTGGAATGTATCATAGCCAATCATACAGGCTGCCTCTGCAGCACACCAGTATAAAGTATACATACACCCTTAAATCTGATTTTTCCCACATACTCTGCACCACTGGAGTACACACCTGGGAATTTTAATTTACAAAATTACATGGGCTGCTGCTGCTCTGCTACATCTGTATGCACTACAGGTTGAGGTCAGTGATGAGGATGATGCTGACAATAGGCCCAGACTGAGGAAGAGAACAGTGTTCAGTCCCAGGGTAACCTTTTAGGGGCTACATCAGCTGGAGAGAATAGACCGCTGCAGGGTGGACAGGGACATACTACAGCAACTCACTGAGCTCTGCTGGCTTCACGTCAGACCCAGAGCCAACAGAGGAGAACCCATCCCAGTGGAAACAAAAGTATGTGTAGCCTTAAGAATACTAGCTACAGATACTTTCCAAAGACCTACTGGGGACATCATGGGGATCTCACAGGCATCCGCATCCAATGTACTCTACCATTTCCTGAATGTCATGCTAACACATGCCAGTGAGCACATTCATTTCCCCAACACCCCTGAGGAGAGAACCAGCAATATGCATCTCTTCCACCATGTAGCACACTACTCAGAGGTACTGGGTGCCATAGACTGCACTCATGTGCACATCAAAGCACAATATGGTGAGGAGGGTAGAGCCTACATCAACTGCAAGGAGTATTACTCTGTCATCTACCAGGTTATGCCTAGGACATTATCTTCAATATGTGTGCTGGCAGCCCTTGCAGTTATCATGACTCCCACATCTGGCATGCATCACAGCTGTACCAGGCATTTGCCACGGGGACATCCCATACAACCATCTAGTTGGGGATGCTGGTTACGCACTAGAACTGCGTATGATGACACCCATCAGAAATGCACGCACACCAACTGAAGAATGTCATAATGAGGCACACGCACAAACTAGGAACATCCTAGAGCATGTGTTTGGGCTGCTCAAATCACAATTCCACTGCCTTGACATATCTGGTGGAGCCCTGCAGTACTCTCCAGCCACATGTGCACACATGTTCATAGTGTCAGCCATGCTACACAAGGAAAACAGCTGTGGTAGGAACATCACAGGGAAGGGACACACAACCCCCACCATTGCCAAGGTCCCCACAGGCACAGGGGGACTTAAAGGAGGAACCCCCTGAGCCTGCCCATGTAGGCAGATGTAGGCATGCCCAGTACACCCTAGCCTTGGCAAAGAGGCAACACATAGCACATACACTGACACCTAGGCTCGCAGGGACTGACACATCACTCCAACTCACATACACACAGTAAAATGGATGCCAGCCACATCACACTACCTATACCTGACCATGTACAGGCTGTGTACTGCATGCATCTGACTAAGTCAATCCTGAAGCACTGTCCTTGCAAATGCTGCTGGCACAAGGTAAGTCACTCTTCTTAACACTAAAAGAATGAGGTAATAGACTGTAGTAGCATATATATTGTATTGCTGCATGTATGCATGGGAATGGAGTGGGTTACTGGGATAGCAGAAAACAATGGAAAGCTATGTGGGACAACAGGAACATTCTCCCAAATACTGGCTGCCCCACAACATGCAGTAGGCTTTAAGCCAGCAAAATCCACTGCACTATGTGAGGGACCTACAAACAATGAGGTCATAGGACAAATGCATGATGTCAATTTTGGACTCCCATACATAGCTCTAAACCTCTTACAGCAAGATATCTGTACAAAGCCATAAAGAAATGTGGGGAAAAGGCCCAGAAACAAGACAGGGACAAGTGTTAAATATTGCTCTTAAAAACAGAAAGTTGATAGAATAACAGGTGTTGCAGTAGATGAATTCTCTGAAGGGCAAGAAGTGTGAAACTCAAATGTTTGTCATTACCTTCTTATTTCAGTCTGAAATGATTTCACTATTTGCCACACAACCACAGGTTTTATGACAAATGGACCCAAAATATGAGCCAAACATCTGGACAGTCTGTGAAGATGTGTACAGTTAAGAGGTATGCCCCACTCCCCCCAATACATCCGCGTCCACATAGAACTGTAGTAACATGTTATGTTTGCAAGGTGATAGCAGCAGACCACACATTCCCAGGGCCATCACAATGAACTTGTTAACTTGTTCCATTTCTACAATATGAAAGGGTCAATGTGATATGTATGTTTGTGGTTAATAGTGTCAGGAAGTAGAGAACACTTACTTGTGGCTGATGTGGCTTAGTTGTCTAAGTACAATAGTGTGGTTATCAAGGTCCATGGTTTGAGACTGGCCATGCCAATTCTTTTGCATGTCAGCTACACCAATGGTAGGAGTTGTACACACTGTCCAGAAGTCATTATCTGTTACTGCAGGAAAGCTGGACAATGGAAGGACAGGGGGCCACACTTATGGACATTACACAGCTCCGAGTAACCTACACAGTGCCTAGTAGAACAGCAGGTTGTGACAGGTCAGTCTAGCACCAGGATATAAAGGCTGCCATGTTACTGTGTCAGTACTGACAACAAGTCAGTGGGAAACATCCATACCCCTGGAATGACAGGGTGCCACAGAATGTCCACACGTATGCCTCATATATCTGTTCTGCTTGTCATAACATTGCATTTACCAGGCAAACTATTAGCAAACCAATAAAGGTTGATATGAAAACATCAATGACAGACTGCTGAGATGCAGATGTCATATCCATAAGTAAATGCAAGCTAATACAAAGCTATTCTAACAACTGTCTACATTTGGAAGAGCAATATTAAGAGCCTGCTCCCATGTCTGGGCCTCTGTCTAATTGTTATATATGGGCCTGTTGAGATGTCTGTCTGTAAGAGTTGGAGAGCTGTGGCCAACATGTAGCCTTATAGTAACAGTGCAACACAAACCATCTGAGGACCACTGCAGATGTGTGGGGAACAATGATGGACAACCTGCTAAACACATACTGTCAGAGGTCTAAAGTCTATAACACTGTGTGTGATGTTACGACTGCTACCCCACTCACACCATAATTACAAATACATAACAGCAGCAACTGTGGACAAAGGCTGTGAATGGACTATGTAAGGACAGAGACACATATGGGGGAAGGGGAACCACTGGTCAGACAAATATAGAATGTGCACACTAGAACTATTTCTGTTGTAACATAGTTCCCCGCAGTGTATGGAGTCAGTAAGCAAATGTCTGTCACTGCTCCCTCATATTACTCTATGCTGATTTGCCACTGACATACCAGGAGATCACAGTGCTATGTAGAATATACCACACATATTATGGAAAACTCTGCTCAGTCCAATGCATCTATACCCACACCAGGATATGACTCAGTTAATAAGGATAGCACAAAGCCAGGAGATCCTTCAACCAGTATATCACTGAGGGGGTGGACTGTTTATACAGGTTCAGCAGCCAATTGGCTGTAGCACATAAAATCCTGGGCTGGACTACGTGTAGCTCTGGACCAGAGTCCCGCTGTTACTATTGAAGGTCATACTGGGCATGCTCCTACACTAGAGAATTACAGTCCATGTCTAAACCCACATCTGACTATTCAGCTGTGTTGTCCATATATGATTTTGCATACACATAGCTATGTACACCTTAACTGCCTCTCACCACCTCCATCTAAAAGGATTACCCTAGTCTATCTGTATGCGGCACATATAAGATATATCTGCATCTGATGAGTGTGATATACATGCACATATATAGGTAACATATAGAAATATAACAATCATAGACAGGCAGACACAGGGGGAGAGACAGACAGACATAGACAGATAGAGAGAGAGGGAAAGAGAGGGATGGATTGAGAGAGACACCCTGAACGGCATACAGTGAAGTACTGCTGCAACCATTTGCACATCAATTGTAACCAGTGGCACATGCAAGTATGAAGGTGAGCTCCATTGTGTAATAGTAGTGAGGTAGGGGTTGTAATCTCACATCACCTGCCTTGTGTGTGTGTGTTTCTGTATCTATTACATTTACAGCAGAATACACATGCCCAACGGGTCCATGCCTGTGTAATTGTCACCCATTTTATGGGCCTGATGCTAGTGACATCCACAACAGTGGCCAATCTGTCAGCAGCTACTGATGTCATCCACCTCAACTGCAGTGTCAGACACTCCTCACATAAATAAGCCTCATGGCACATGTGATAAGTATGTAGCACTATAGTATAGACACCTAGATAGGCAATGGTTCTAATCCCACCAATGGCAAGTCAGTGTGTGTGTTTATGGATATATTCTTGTGGCTGTCTGTATTTGCTGCCTATGTGTGTGCAACGATAATACATTTTAAAGCCTGCTCCACCATGTGCACCCACCATTGCACTACTGTACTGTGCCTGTACATGTCATCCACCTTAGAAGCAACACTGGACACTCTTCAGCCATATAAGCTCTGTGGCACATGTGGTAAATACATAGCACTATCGTACATACAACTAGGTAGGTAAGAGTTTTAATCTCAGCACTGGTAACTGTATGTGTGTTTGTAGGTTAAACCATTTTAAGCACTGTTCCACCTAGTAAACCCCCATTGCCCTACTTAACAAGGCATGCTGATGTCATTCACCTTAGAAGCACTGTTGGACACTAATTAGCCATATAAACTCTGTGGCACATGCGATAAGTATGTAGCACTATAGTACATGCAACTAGATAGGTAGGAGTTCTAATCTCAGAACTGGCAACTGTGTGTGTTTGTAGGTTCAACCATTCTGAGTCCTTTTCCATCCTGTAAACCACCCATTGCCCTGCTTTACACTGTCTGCTGATGTCATAGGTTCATAGGTTCATAGGTTGGTACTAGGCTATCAGCCCTAGGGCCTATACAAGCCTAGCCATAACAATTCATTGGCTATTTCTTCCCGCACTATTTACTTCCCTGTACCCCCATCTAGCAGGGCAACTGATGTGATCCCCAGGGTGAATTTCCTTTCTCCCATCCAATCATTAAGGTTCCTTTTGAAGAGGGCCAAAGAGGCACTCTGCTTAACATGTATGGGCAATCTATTCCAGAGTCTGGGGAGTCTTTGGGTCAGGAACCTATCCCTCCAGCATGTTTTGTTTATTGTGATGACAAGGTTTAGATCCCTGGAACGTGTGGCTCTGAGGGATTGGGATTTCTTTAAGTGTAGCATGTCCAACAGCTCTGGGTTTGACATGGCCTTGTATGTTAAGCAGAGACTGCCTCTGAGTAGACGATATGCGACAGAGTATAGCTGGAGTTTTTTAAGGCGGTCAGTGTAGGTCATCTGCTTTAGACCTGTGATTCTTTTAGTGAGGTATTTCTGCGGCCTTTCCAGTTGTTGCAGATGTCTTGAGAGGTACATACCAAATGGGGCATTGTTTTCTATAATGGGTCTAATGAGGGATGAGTACAGTGGGACAATGACCTCCTTTTTTCTGGATGAAAAGCCCTTAGTGATGAGGTGTGCCACATAGAAGGATTTCCTGACTGTTGTGGTGATGTGGTTATCAAAGGTGAGACCACTGTTCACCTGTGTCCCTAAGTCTCTTATCACACTTTCGGTGTTTAGTATACTGCCACCTATATGGTAATTCATGGGTACATGTTTTTTCCCAAAGGGGATAACTATACATTTCTTGGCATTGAGCTTGAGCCCATGGCTCTGGCACCAAGCATCTGTTTCTGTAAGACCCTTTTGTAGAGTATCTACATCATTTGGGGATTCAATAATGGCTCCCAGTTTGCAGTCATCTGCGAACTTTGTTAGCCAGAGTCCCTTAGTGTTGACCTGTACTTCAGAGAAGTTGATGCCAAACAAGAGAGGTCCCAGGACTGAACCCTGAGGTACTCCACTTGTCACTTGTCTGGAGCTGGATTTGGAATCGGCTACTTTTACAGTGTGAGTTCTATCAGTAAGCCAGTTAGCAACCCATTGTGTGACGTAATGAATTAATGCCCAGCTTAGTAAGTTTATCTATGATTCCAGATTGGTGGATGGTGTCAAAGGACTTGGCAAGGTGTAGATAGGCTGTGTGGACCACCTTATCCTTGTCCATGGCTCTGGAGACTGATTCGAAGAAGTTAATCAGGTTCAGGAGACAAGATCACCTCTTCATGAACCCAAACTGGGTGGGGTCCAGTGTTTGAAGGTTGCCAATGTCTTTGTTTATAAGTTCCATGATAATACGCTCCATGGCCTTGCAGATAAGGCTTGCCAGACTGATGGGACGGTAGTTTATGGGATCCAAGGTGGATCCCCCTTGTGGAGTGGGATAACTGTAGCTCTGCACCACTCAGTGGACATGAAACCTGAAGTGAGGCTATGATTAAACATGACACTTAGGTGAGGTGCCAGTTCATATTGTAGTTCATGTAGTACACAGCCCGGGATGTCATCTGGTCCCATGGATGCTGTATTCTTAGCTTTGGAGAGTGCGTTTTTTAACCTGTGTGGCCATTATTACCAGAATTTGGCAATCTCCTGGTATTGAAATGGGCCATTTAGGGGGTGAGAGGGGGGTGAAGTTGGCACTGAATTGATCTGCCAGGATATTGGCAATATCCTTGGGATCAGTATATTTAGTGCCATTCTGTTTTAGCTCAGAGCAGATCTGAGCATTGCCATTTAGATTTTTGACATAGTTACACATAGCTAACACACCTTAGACATAGCATTGGACACTTTGCAGGCATCTAAGCTCTGTGGCAGAGACGATAAATACATAGCACTATAGTACAATAAACTAGATAGGTAGGGGTCCTAATCTCAAGGTTGCCAACTGTGTGTGTTAAGCATATCTCCTGAGGTTGTGTGTGTGGATTGGTTACACCATTTTGAGGCCTGTTCTGCCCTCTTCGCACCCCCATTGCATTAACTGACAGGGCCTGTTGCTGTCATCCACCTTAGATACAGCATTTAACACATTACAGGAATAAAAGCTCTGTGGCACATGCTATAAATACATAGCACTGTATTACAATAAACTAGATAGGTAGGAGCTCTAATCTTAAGACTGCCAACTGTGTGCGTGTGTGTGTGAGTGTGTGTGTGTGTGTGTGTGTGTGTGTGTGTGTGTGTGTGTGTGTGTGTGTGTGTGTGTGTGTGTATGTGTATGTGTGTGTGGGAAGCATACCCCCTGTGGTTGTGTGTGTGTGGGTTGGTTATACCATTTTGAGGCCTGTTCCATCCTCCCCACACCCCCATTGCAGTAATTGACAGGGTCTGTTGATGTCATCAACATTAGATCCACTGTTTCACACTCTGCAGGCCATACATCACAAAAGTATACAGTTTTGCAGAATGTCTGGATGAGTGTATCATATATTTTGTTTGTGTGTCATAAACATATGATTTCTTGGCCAATCATTGGCAAAGCATTAAGAGCTGACGTCAGACAATAATGACTTCATACCCTTCACAAAAGTAATGGTAATATGAAACTGGTCCCTCTATCAGTTATCTATGTTTGTAAGAGCAAAATGTAAAGTATGTCCCTATTTTTGGGCCTGTATCACCCCATTATTGAATGCGTTGTCCGCATGTATTATTCTAACAGGTTGAGATGTATGCCCCAGACATATCAGCTCCATGGCATATGCATTAAGGACATAGCACTATACTACATACAACTAGATAGGTAGGGGTTGTAATATCAATACTGGTGACTGTGCGAGTGTGTGTCTGTGTATACATATCCTCTGTAGCAGTGTGGCTGTATTGCCTGTGTGCATGCAATGCCTATACCATTTTGTGTGCCTGTGCCACCCTGTTAACTCCGGAGTAGTAGTGGCAGACACTGCAAAACTGTATAACCTCTGTGGATTATGCACTATGTATATTGCGCTATTGTACATATAACTAGCCAGGTAGGGGACCTGCTATCAACAAGAATGGATCATGAGTGTGTGTGTGTGTGTGTGTGTGTGTGTGTGTGTGTGTGTGTGTGTGTGTGTGTGTGTGTGTGTGTGTGTGTGTGTACATATGTTTATCCCCTTGCAGTAGTGTGTCTGTGTAGTGGCCACAAACATACCTCTCGAACCCTTATAGAAAGACATCTGGAGAAAGCCATACATAAAAGTGGGACAGAGCCCACATATTAGGGTCAGTATTTAAATATTGCCGTGACAAACATACACAGGAGATAGCATAACAGGTTGTGCATTTACATGCATTTTCTGAAGGGTATGAAGTCTGACAGGAAAATATCTGTCAGCATTGTGTAACATCAGTCTGTAATAAATTCACACAACTTTGCCAGAAAACAACAATGTTATGCCATATGTAAAACAAATATGTGGCAAACAGCAGGACATTCTGAAGATATCTGTAGAGGTAGGGGTTATGGCCACCAACTGTCCCACCCTGCAGTTTATAGTCCATGTGTAGCCAGGTGTGACCTGTGACAATGACACATTAACAATACAGATGTCCCAGAGTGTAGGACAATAAACATCTTCTAAGGTTGTCTGCTACCTGTATAAGACAGTTACTTCACATCAGAAGCACCTTACTGGTATGACAAATAACATAATCTATGGTGATGTGACACAAAGAAACAGTCATATTGGCAAACAAAGGGAAGTCCTGTTTGATGCACTTGTCATGGGCTATGGTATGTCCTGCTAAGTGTCACAATACTACAAGACGTGTCCCATGTACCACATTTGATAAGGTGGCAAACCTACCCTATGTTGCCTATGTGTGTGCAATATATAGACTTGTGTATGCCCTGTGAGTAGCTTCTGCTCACAATGACCCACATGTATGAAGGCATGAATGCAAACTACCACCTCCCACATATGTAGGTACTACCTAAAGCTGTGGTAGCTGTGCATAGTGTACTGTCTGTCATTGACCCACAAACCAATGTTAACACACTGCAATGGGGTCATACAGTGGGTATGGAATGGTGGCCAGGTCCTGGCCTCCAGCCGAATGCAGAAAATGCTACCATCATACCATATGGCGAGGACATGGACCCACTATTTCCCACATCAACAACCCCATAAACATACAAACTGCATTAACAGACCTGGCTACTCAGGTTGATACCACTCCTTCAGTCACCCATGAAGTAGTGGCAGTGGTCAGAAAAGGCTTGGACATGGTTCACCATATAGATAAAGGGACTGCATCCAGACAAAAGGTGGACAGTACCTCTGTATAGTCCTCAGTCAGTACAAGACAGTAGCCACATGGCTGGTCTGGTATGTACCTATGCAGGCATCTGCACCAAATGGTAAGGCTATGTTAACACCCACAAAGGTTATCCATGGCCTTCAACACCTGTGGCATACAGACAGCCATGAATCAGTACTGGCACAATCGGTATCAGACATGTTGTCCACAGGTGGGCTGTGGCATGCCTAGATGGCAATGTTGTGCTCAACCCTTCAACAGCTGCCCCATATATGTCAGTATAACTCTGTGTGCATTACTGGCATGACAGGCTTGAATAACATATGACACAGCAAAATAAACAGCTGGAGAGACAGGTTTGTCTCCCAGAGGCTGCCCTGTGTCAGGAATGCACTCCCCAAAAATGTCAAACAGAGTACCATGCAGACCCTCATCAACTGCATCAGGGTTGAGTGGATGTAAAAAAAAAAAAAAAAACATCTGTACCAGGGGTCCAAAGTGTGTCAAGCAATGGTAGGGCCAACAGGTGCTGATAGATGATTCTGATGGGGATACAGTACTTGATAGGCTTGTAAGGGACCCAGGGCCAGTACTGTAGTAACCTCCTCTGTACCTATGAACCAATGATCCTATGGAACTCCCAGGTGACATGTAGCAAGAATAGCATGCTGTGTCATGAGGTATGCATGCAAGGTATGCTGTCTGCCCCCATTGTCCCTCACACACTGTTCCACGCATACATATCCTAGGTAAACATGGACACATACAGACATACCTTGTTGATGAAAAGGTCTCTGTGTTGCCACTACCATCCTCAGCTCCCATACTGACAGCAGCCCACCACAATTTACACACACTGAGACCTGGAATGGAAACAGAATAAGGTCTGTGAGACAACAGTCAGTCAGCAGTACTAACAGCAATAAAGCATCATGGCACAAAGGTATGTACACTTTGATGTGTATGCATGACAATTGCCAGCAGACAGCACCTTACAGGCCATAACATTACTACACTATACACTGCCATTACCTGTACTATAATCACTCTTTGCATCAGACAAATATTAGCATGTCCCTGCATTGATGGTATGGATAACAGGGATGTGGCACAGGTATCATCACATGCACAGGGTGAGGTGTGGGGTTGGTAAAGGCCTAGGCTGTGCCATACAGTTGACATTGTGTGTGTGTGTGTGTGTGTGTGTGTGTGTGTGTGTGTGTGTGTGTGTGTGTGTGTGTGTGTGTGTGTGTGTGTGTGTGTGTGTGTGTGTGTGTGCCTGGAGAGGTGCTCCTCAGCTGAGCCATGGAGAGGAACTGTGTGCATCTGTCAGTGACATGCATATGACAGTGATGTCTGAGTGTGTACATGCACACAGTCAAGCCATGTGCTAGCCCTACACGGGGGTATGTTGGACAGCTGTGGACCATACATGGCAGAAAGTACAGTTCACCATCTCTGGCCATGAACACGGGAACTGATTCTGACAGGAGTGGCACTGGCACACCATGCCCAAGGCCAGATGTGGTACTACTTCCTGATGGTGACCGGTGTCTGCTGTAGGGCCACATGCCCATGGCCTGCCATGTTGTGGTGTGGACAACACTGTCCCTTTGTTAGTGCTGTTGGTACTGTCACTATGGAAGTGTGACTGTGTATGGCCATATGGGATGTTGTTGCTGACCTACGTCCATGTGTTTGACACTCTACTCCCACCACATATTCAAGCACAGACATTACACAGTTAAGAACTGACAATGTCTCACCCCACCATCTATCCACTACATCAGCAAAATGACATAAGGCATCAAATCTATAAAGATTTATGAATCTATAAAGTATAAAAGGAAAGTGTGCATGCATTATGCTGTAGTCCAAAATAAAAGTACGATATTACAGTATTCACTGGTTGTGGGTTCAAATACCACACTTCCCAAATATAAAACTTACTCATTTACAATACTGTTTTAGGTTTTCACCATTAAATATACAATACTGTTACGTTTTCATCATTATCGCATTTGAAGTTCAGATCTCTATATCTGTGGCTTGAATGGCCTGCTGTCAAGTGTAATGAGTGTACATGGAACATGCATATGTGCAATATATGCACCCATGAATGATTTCTGGATACAATCTGATCTGTACTATAGCGTGTATGTTAGTAACAGGCTAGTCTTCAAAGTAATAAAGAAATTTCTTAGCACCTGGTAGGGTTAAAAGTAAAATGTAACAGAATAAAGTAAAAGTTAATTGTAGAAAGCTTTGATATTAACTGTGAAGTTACTAATGTTCTTTTTTTTCACTTTACCTCTTTGTTTGTTTTTTTTGTTTTTTTTTTTTTTTTGGTTAATTTTCTTAATTTTTTATTATGTATAATTTTTATGGCTTTGTTGTTAAGTATTTTTCATTTTGTTATTTATCATTGTGTTTATAATTATATTATTTATTATTTTATATTTTATTATTTTTATAATAATTTATTTTATAATATTTTTTGGATTTTATTATTTCCATTTGTTTTGCTTTATGTTTTATTTCATTATTGTACTTTAATTTTTTTTATGTTATTACTACAACACAGCAGAGTAGGCCAGTTCCACGTGATCCGCCTACAATTGCTCAACTCGCTATGGCACTAAGGCCCTGCACTTCTGGGCTGCAGCCTAGTGCCCCCCCCCCCCGGCTGACCCTGCTCTACCTGGACTCTCAGGTAGTTCTGCACCCCTCTTGTGTCCTTCACTAATCTTGTCTCTTGCCTCATATGTTTTGTCTTGCAGCAAATGCTTCCTCACCTTCAAAAAAAAGGGGGGGGGGGCACATGTCCCAAAAAAAAAAATATTGTCTCATACATAGCTCACCATTTCACACACATGTCTACTTGACACACTTATTTGGTCCACAACACAATTATGTTGTTATCACCCCTCTCGCTATAGTTAATAGTCCAAATTCAGTTAAAATTCTGTACATGTGATCAGTTGTTACTGTTGAAGAAATGGATAACTATGATTCTTTCCTACACCATTCCTGCACATTCCTGTCTTCCTTTCACTTTGTTTTTCCCCCTTCTTGTTGCACATCATGCACCATCACACACAGATTCATTAAAGAAAAGAAATGGGGGATCAAACTGGGGAAAAAACATAGTGAAAGGAAGGCAGGAATGTGGAGGAATGGTGTAGGAAAGAACCATAGCTATCCATTTCTTCAACAGTAACAACTGATCACATGTACAGAATCTTAGCTGAATTTGGATTGTCACCGCCAGAGAGAGGCTGACAACAGCATAATTGTGTTATGAAGCTAATTGGTCCAAACTAAGTGTGTCAGGTAGACACTTGTGTGAAATGGAGAGCTATGTATGGAATGATTTTGTTTTCTTCTGGACAGGTGCCTTTTTTTTTTAAAGAGAGAGAGTGGAATGTTGGGGAAGGAACATAGGCATGTCTGGGGCAGGCAAGCTGAGAAGGTGAGGAAGCATTTGTTGACAGACAAGACATATGTGACAAGAGACAGGATTGGTAAAGGACATAAGAGGGGAATGAACACCATGGTTGGGGTGAGGATGGGGCGAGTGCAAACTTATGGACATTACGTTTGGTGACAGTGAAGCTCAAGTTCTCACCCACTGGACTGTCATCGCTGTTTCCTCACTGTGCCGATGGCTGCAGTGTCTGATGTCTGCATGTCCTTGTGTTATTCAGGACTACAATGGAGAGCAGTGTTTCCACTCAGCATATGTGTGCACCAATTGTGCAGTGCATAATCCTATGCACCATACTTGGCAGTTCAGCTAGTGTGACACAAACACCCCCTGTGCCTCTGCTCCCTGAGGGAACCACTGGGGCAGAAGTACCTGAGATTCCAGGTAGGGCAGGGGCAGGTGTGGCCAGGCTGCAGTCAGTGGAATTAGTGTAGGTGGATCATTGGGAACCAACCTACCCTGCTGTGCTGCAGTAATAACATAAAACATTAAAATACAATAATGAAATAAAACATAACTGGAAAAATGTAAATAATGAAAAAAAAATGGTAACAAAGAAAAACAAATATAAATAATTATAAAAAATACAAAGACAATTAAAAATAATAAATAAAAAAGGTAAACAAATACAGAATTATACAAAACACAAAAATTAAATAAAAACAAACAAAAAAAAAGTTGAAAAGGGATGGGGCGAGAGAATAACTCTCTCAACCTCTTAGTGCAAGAAATCTGGACAAACCCTGACAAAATGGGGGGACAAAGACCCAAAGGTAGAAACATATTTTAAATATTACTCCTATTAACTTAGAAAGTTGCTAAAGTAACAGGGTTTGCTGGAACATACATGTTTAGGAATGATTTGAAATCTGAAACTCAAATGTACGTCATTATTTAGTGACTTCAGTCCTCAGATAATCCCAGTGATTTGTTAGAAAACCACAGAGTTTATGAGGAACATACCAAAAATATGATATACAAATCTGAACATTCTGCAAAAATCTGAACAGTTGAGAGGTATGATTCTGCTAACTTTACTTTTAACACTACCAACTCAACAAATAACTTCACTGTTAAGACAGCATAGCAGATGCACATTATATTACCGATTGCATCAAGCAATCATGGATATGTGCATATATTGTATATATGTCTGTTCCAGTTATACTGATGACAATCTTCAGCAGGATATTGTTGTCCCTGTTTATAGGTCTTATGTTACATTGCGATATTGATGTAAACTTAAACAGTAGTATAGTTGAGAAGTGTAGTTTTTGAACCGGCAACCTTTGACTGGTCTGTAATACTGGACTGTTGTTTTACCCTACAATTGACACATGCATACTCAGTATGGTACAAGTGTTTAACACAATAAGCTGTATTTACTCATAATGCTACAATAACAGTACTGTTTGGATGCATACATACCAATTGCGTCTCGCATCTCTGCTAATGTTGCTTCATAAGTTCGCAGATTCAGCAATTTATTTGCATGAGCTGTAGAAAAAGTAGAACACAACAGAATACCATTAAGAATACCTATCCTGAACAAATGCAGCTGTTAACTCTTGCAAGTAGCGCCTGTAAGCGATACTTACACATCTGTGGAGTGCTGCCAGTCAGACATTCCTTGATCTAACGATTGAAGGTATCCCTCTTCCTCATCCTGAGGTCTTTGTAGTGATTTCTAAACTGTTGGACAGTGTGGGGGATACTGTTAGCATTGTAGAAATCCCGGCCCAAACTATTCCATGCATCTGATTTGTAATCAGATCCATGATAGTGCTCCTGCAACAGCCAGGGAACCATACCCATTCATTGGGAGTCCAGCAAACACTTTGGACTCATGCACACCCCATCTATGAGAATGAAATCTCAAAACCTCTCCACAAACACCAGTCATGTCTAATGCAGATGAAGACCAATCTATAATGATGTTTCCCACCAATTCCAATTATTATAGATACTGAGAGTGCACACTTTTGGATTTTATAACATTTGAAAATGGTGTGCATCGCTTACCATCGCACAAACAAAGGCAAATGTTTGCGTAATGGTAACCACTACAGAGATGGTAACCAACACAGGCATTAATACATAAGTACATAATGGACACAATATTAGTGTCAGCCATCAGGAAATAATTATGATGTAAAAATACTAGGTCAACTGCTATAACTGAGAGTGACTATAATGTGAGGTGGGACACCATTAAAAAAGAATGGAGTCTGATTTATTCAAACCCTGAACTTTATGTGTAGGAGTCCTACACTTATAGCTGTTGCCAAAAGAAGAATGAAATAAAAATTCTTGTCTATGATTAATTTAAGTGCTATCTAATGCAAGGTCACAACAGTAAAATAAAAGCTGCAATCCTTGTAGTTGAATCCAAGACCATGGGGAACTTCAGCCTGACACATAACATCTACAGCCACTGAAGAAGTTACATGGCCATCTCCTAGATTAGTATTCATTTTTAGGTTCACACTGTTAAAACACAGCACAGCAGTGCTTAGCTGGTTTGTGCCCAGCACAATT
The DNA here is from genome assembly GCF_019279795.1 of Protopterus annectens. NCBI lineage: Eukaryota > Metazoa > Chordata > Ceratodontiformes > Protopteridae > Protopterus > Protopterus annectens. The sequence continues at coordinate 517,192,209 of NC_056729.1, forward strand.
ACATTAATAGAATGCATCTGATGTCTATTTTTTTAGATGTCTGGGTCCTGTCTGCTACCTGGGTGGTTCAGTCGTCCAGGTTGTGCACTGCCTCTGTGTGCACAAACCAGCTGAGCAAAGGCAATGCAGTTTGTATTAAGAGCAGCACTGTGCAAACAGTGGCCCAATAATTAAGAGAAAAAAAAAGTAATAACAGGCAGAAACAGAAATCAATGCATAACATACACAGTACAATATGTTAGTACACATGAAATATGCCTACATAGGTCTGGAATCCAAATCACCATCTAATGCACATTCAGAATACAGGATGGGTGCCTTAACCCTGTTTTCACACAAACACCTTTGTAGCAAGTAACAACACTCATCCAACACACAAACAAATTAAACAGAATGCACAGTTATATTAAAACATTACATGTTAGTTATACATTTAGTGAAATGCTTATCTTTGAAAATACTGCACTTAATGATTACATACCCTGTTATGATTCTTGCTTGCAAATATACAGCACTGTCTTACTTTTCTGTGTTCCTTGGTCATTCTACAGTTATCTGACCAGTACTCTGTGACATACAGTGTATAAATCATTCTATATCATTGCACTTACAATGTCAAATGATATTAACTGGAATATGATATGCAGTTTTTGCAACTAAGGAAAGGCAGGTTGGATGTCACAAACATGCACTGACTGTTCTTTTGGGGGTGGGGGAGCAAAGGTATATTCCTGCTATGGCACTAACAAGACTGTGTTGGTCTGGTTACTGTGCTTGTTTGGCATGCTGCCTTTTGTCTGATTTAGGGAGGGTTGAGAAGTCAGACACTGCTATGCGTATCCTTACTGTCAAACTCTTCCCTGTAATGCTTTCCCAGTACAAAAGTATGGTGAAGTAGGAGGATGATTTTAAGCTCCTAGGTGGTGAGTCAGTGTGCTATGGCTTGTCTCCTAGCCAATGCAAGGACATACTGAGCACACCTATGTCTGCCTACAACCACACCTGCTGCTGGTTCCTCCTCTGACTCATCATTGACCTGCGGGTGTGGTGACCTTGGCATTGTTGGGAGAATTTGCTCCCCTTTCTCTTGCTGATCGTGCTGTAACTGTTTTCACAAGATTAACTTGGGAAGCATAGCACATACTATGAGCATTGTGGGACATGTCAGTGCCACGATTGTAATGGAGGCATTGGCCAGATATATATAGGCACTGGCACTTTGACTGCAGTAGCATAACATGCTCTATGACATTACAGGTTGAACTGTGTGTCTCATTAAGGTGTTCTTCTGTGTGCGCGTGTGTGTGTGTGTGTGTGTGTGTGTGTGTGTGTGTGTGTGTGTGTGTGCATTTCTGATGGATTTCGTCAGCCATGACTACAGTACATAGCATGCATCCACCCCTAAATGAGCCTGTGAGATATCCCGCATAGCACACATCTGGTGCAGTTGGGAGATGTGGCACATATGGGAGTCATGTTAACTGCCAGGGTTGCCAGCACACATGTTCCAGATGATTCCCATGCCATTACACATTACTTGGGATTTGCTCTAGTGGTAAACCTTATAGTTAGTGTAGACCCTACCCTGTTCCCCAGGTATTTCTTTCATGTGTACATGAGTACAGTGTATGGTACGTTATTTCAGGGTAGTGAAATACATGGTACAATTGTAGCATTCTTGTGACCTTCTCTGCATAACTAATGGTAAAATATATGTGCTGTCTGACATGTTGTAGCATAGCATGCAGGAATGTTTGGAAGATCCTGAATGCCGATTCTTCTGACACAACAAGCATATCCCCTGGTAGTCTGTGAAAGGTACCTGTGGCTAAGATTCTAAGTTTAACGCATACCTTATTTTCCACTGTGATGGGTTCCCTCCATTTGGCACTGGCTCTGAGTCAAGGGTACCAGAGGTTGTACAGTTCCTGTACTGTGTCCTTGGCCTGGAAAGTCTTCACCTTCTCTGTCTATGGCTATTGGCAGCAGCAGCATTGGCTTCAGCCTGTAAACAGACAAACATATTAAAAAACAGCAGGTACTAACAATCTGTCTGTGATTACTTTGTGTCTGTACTCTACTGTTTTCCCAAACAGCATAAAAAAGCAGCATGGAGTCTACATGGATGCTTTATATGTTGTTGACTAGCTCCACAAGATTGGTTAAGTTGCATGCAGTTTAGCTGCTTATGTTGTAATTAGCATCTCTGAAGCACAGACTAAGACAGATGCAACCCATTACTAATGTACTCCATTATAAAAAGGCAAATATGTAGTTAGGCAAACTGATGTGGATAGGAGTTATTGCATTGTTTAACTCAGTGACACATTTATTTTGAACAGTATATCTCTACAGTAGAGTATCATACTTTAGCAGGTATGTATCCATTTTGTTACCTATATAATGGATATGCTGAAATGTAGTTAAGAATAAAATGTGAAGTAAATCTGTATGCATTTTTTAGAACTGTAATCATGGCATGGCTTTATTTTTCAAGCCATTTCAGAGGTACAGAGGATGTAGTGTAGGCTGAAATTATAGTACTGTGTGATAACTATGTACACACATTTCATGGAAAGGTCCTTTGATAGTACCTTTAACATTTCACAGTTGTTTGTTTGGCACAATTGGTCCTCAGGCTGTTATTTTGTTTGGGAGGGACAAATATGAGTTCCTGCTATGGCACAAACTAGAATGGGCTGTTATTTTGGGTGGGTGAGCATAGTCGAGTATCTGTTATGGCCCAAACAAGGGCATGTTCCTCTTGTTACTCTCCTTGTTTTTATCCTCCCATATTAGTTTTTGACCCCTGTTGAATCTTTAAAGTGTATCAAGTGGGGAACACTGGCAGCCTCCCTTTACTGCTTTACCTGTAAACAGTTAATTTGTACTTATGTGATCCTTACATCTGTTATTATTTTTTTGTCTTTCAGGACACAAAATGTCTGTTCGATGTAGGCTCTCATTTATCAAGGTGAAGAATGACCTCATCATAGACGCCTTACATCAACATCATGCAGTACTGCTGTCCAGAAGGTGGGCCAATATGGCTCAGCATACAGCCCTGTGGTATGAATTACCCCATAATATAAATGATATGGGGTGATATAGTCGCACTTATGAGCAGGTGCATCACAGATCCACTGATATGATAACAGCTGCAAGGAGTCGTGCAGCTGCAGTGGCACATGATTGCCAGATTACTGGTGGTGGGCCTGATGCAGAACCCCCTCTCACTGCCACATAGAAATTCCTGGCAAACATTGCCACACAAGACAGCTCCCAGCAATCACTGACCCAGTACATTCTGGATGTGGGTGCCACTGCTGTGTCTCAAGAGGAGCCTCCAGGTATGCTTTGTTAGATCATCATTAGAATACTCTGACATTCTGAAATAGTGTCAGTAGTTTATATGTGTGTATCAAGTTGTTTTTTTGGGTAGGAGATTTTAAGAGAGCTGCAGTTTTAAGTTAATTTTGAGGTTGTTAGCCACATTCTTGTTAATATTTGAGTTACTCCAGATAAAAATGAGTAAAGGTATTACTCCCTGTTATACTGTTAAATGTGGGGTGTTACCATTACCTCTTCCTTTACTTATTTCAGGACCATCAGGAATTCAGAGACATAAGGTTCCTACAGTTGGTAAGCATAATACATTTATGTCAGTACTGTAGATACATTACACACCATCTGATAATGTGTCCTCTCAGGCCTGCTGTATGTATTGCTGTACTGTCTCCATACCCACCAACTGTATAGAATTTTGCTGAATATCCAGATTTTTGACTCATATTTCTGGCCCATAGTTCATATCATACTGGTTTTCTGGCAAATTATTGACAAGTCATAGACTGAAGACAAAAAGTAATGACAGAGATCTGAGTTTCAGACTTCATACCCTTCAGAACTGTCATCCTAAAGCAAAACCTGTTATTCTACCAACTTTCTAAGTTTGTAAGAGCAATATTTCAAAATTGTCCCTATTCTTGGGCTTTTGTCCACCCATTATTCATGGCTTTGTCCAGATTTCTTGCTCTAAGAGGTTGAGAGGTATGACTGTCTGTAATAGTGACAACAGTGTAAATTGTTTAGCATATATTGCAGCATAGTAGTGCAGGTATTAATGCATTCCTTTGTTTCTTCCTTTTATCACAGGTGATCATGGAAGTGGTTCTGTGTCCCCTGTGTCACCTGATGTTAGTGTCTCATCCAACTCTGATGATGGTGGTGACCAAAGTGAGGCACAACCAGGGGTTGCAGAGGCTGAATCTGACACCAAGATTGACACTCAGTGACCCCCCCCCTCATTTTTCCTGTACACAGCCATTATGCCTATGCATCCCAGTTCACTGAGTACATAGATATTGGACAAGTGGAGGGGGAGGACACTGACCAACAAAGTGTAGTTACTGCTGCTTCTGAGCCTGTTGACTCTGGCCTTAGTCAAACTGTTGGTGAGGTGCCATGCAGGAAGCTCAATAGGGGTGCTCGGAGGAGGCCTGCTGTCCCTCCTCCACCTGGTGCAGGTGTCTCTTCATGTGTAATGCAATGTATGTTTAGGGCCATCATGTAGGCTTAGGCATGTTCAGAAAGGCACTCCAGACAAATGCTTAGGGTTGTATATGTGGCACAGTCTGACATCTGTGATTGCCTCCACCATGTTGTTAATTCCATGTATCGGATGAATGACACATTGGAGTGAGGTATGTCTGTGATGGAGCATGGAGTAACTGTCATGGAACGCAGATTGTCTGTGATGGAATGTCTGCTGGGAGGGGAATGTCAGCCTCATGGGGGTAGGTCAGCAACTACATCTGCTGTGAACCAATGTGGCCATATCCAATTATGCTGCCATAGTGGCAGTAGTCCCACTGCTTCATCAGGGAGTGTGCTGTCCACATCCAGATATGGCAGGTCATGCGGTTGTGGTCCTGGGCCTTTCTGTGAAGGTAGTATGGCCAGGAAGCATCACTCACTTGCAGGTAGTAGCCCTGCATCTGACCTTCGGCATTGACGTGCCAGTGCAACTTCTGATAGAGCCAGTTCTCATTGTTGGGGGTGACAACGATGAACTGTCAACTCTACCATGCACGGCTCACATCTGTCCAACATACAGACGTAGAGCTAGCACTGAGCTTGGCTATGTGCATGCAGACACTCACACACCAATGTTACATTGAGGGCACCTACACACACACACACACACACACACACACACACACACACACACACACACACACACACACACACACACACACACACACACACACACACACACACATTTTCATGGTCCATCTTGCCTGCTTCACTTCCTTACTCACACACACACTCACACAACTTTTGTGTCAGCCTAGATCTCCTGCACCCCCACTCAACACTCTGTACAAGTGATGATAACATACCATATCCCTGTTTTCTATCTTTTGGATTCAATGATTGTAAAGCTATGTGTCTGATGCACAGGGTGACTATTTACATAAAAGATGATTACATCTGCATGCCTGGTGTTGAACTGATAATTGCACGTCAGTCATATTGTACTTGACCAGTTATACAGATGCTACCATCATCATTTCACTACTTTACAGTGGATGTTCTCGTATGGGTTATGAAGTTAATAAATGAAATTTGTAACATACAATTTGAAAATTTCCCTGTAGCCATTTTTATTTACAGAGTTATGGTGTGCATCAGAAGTCACAACATCAGATACAGATATCAAGATTTTGAGTGTACACTGTAGTCCACTCTCATAAAAACAGTAATAAAGTATAACAGTATTTCTGGCATGTACATCACCATAGCTTCATAGGTACATAGTATGTTACTAGGCTATTGACCTGATGGTGTTTAGAAGCCTAAAGGAAATCACAATATAAAATCTGATGTCAGATATCATGTATGGGTAAAATTTGTCTAGTAAGGACTACCCATGTCCAGGTGAGTAGCAAGGAAAATGCAGGGCAGAGGTTAACAGTTTCACATCATGTAATCTAGGCTGCGATGAAACAGAGTCATGAAGGTGCTCAGCTTGACATAGGTTTGAAACCTATACCAGAGGTGTGGCAGCCTATGGGAGAGGTATCTGTCTCTCCAACATGTCCTATATATGTTAGTCTACATTGATTGCACTTGAACAGCTGACTGTAGCCCAAATGACGCATGCAGGGGCATCATTTCCCTCACAATTGGGTCAGAGATAACACTGTAAGGCATACATAAGTCACCTTGAAGCAGTCTATATCATATGAGTACAGTGACAGTTACATCAGTCTGTCCTTATTAGACACATGTTGGCACCCTGATTTATATTATTTGTAGTAAATCTCTGAGGTCTGTCAAGTTTCTGCAGGTGTCTGTTACACTACATAGCAAAGGGAGCATTATATTCAAGAACAGGCCTGAGGCGGGATGACTACAGGGGACTTAGAACTTAATGTCATAGTGCTGCAATGCCTTTGCTAATCTGATGCAAGATGTAGAAAACCTTCCTCACCACAGTAGACACATTTTACAGTCTACTTGTGTTCCAAGGTCTGTCAATACAGAATTAGTGATTAGGGTATTTAGGATTATGTCATAATAAGCTGGAACATTGCTAATACCAAAGGAAATGTTGATGCAGTTATATGAAGGACATTTAGCAGCATAGAGTTGTCATCAGTCATTGGTCTATGTAAGCCCCTTTTGAACAGCACTCACATTGTTATAGGACACAATGATAGCACCTAAATGTCCTTCAACCACAAACTTGCCTAGACACAGGCACTCTGTTTTGGTCTTGACTTTTGAGAAGTACATGGTGAACATGAATGGACACAGCAGTGACACTTGTGGTGACCCATGGGTGACAGTTCTGTTGCTAGAGCTGAACTCTTCCACTTTGAATGAGTGTTGTCTGTGAGCCATTTTGCAACCCACTAGACAACATAGCAGTTGATAGTCACCTGGCTTCACTTCTCACTGACGCATGACTATGGGATTTTGTGGAAGGTCTTTGCCAAGCCAAGATAGACAAGATGAATGCTGTGCACACATATTATGTCTCTGGTAACTTTATTGAATACCAACAGTTTTAGCATGCACAGCCTTCCCTTGAAACAAACATGCTGGAACAGATGTAGTGTTTGGTTGACAACTCTGTCCTTGTATCCGACATCCATGAAAATCCATTCCATTGTCTTACAGTTGAGGCTTGCAAAACTTAAGGGGCTATAGGTACATGTGTATGTTGCTGATCCACCCTTGTGAAGGGGAAAATAGGTCGCTGGTTTCAAATCTGTGTGGATAAAGGCAGTACTCAGACTGTGATTGAACAGGGTGACTAGTGCAGTGGTTCGTTTGTTAAGAACATTACAAATGCATGCCGGAATGCCATCTGGTCCCATGGAGGCTGTGTTCCTAGTCTTGGAGAGAGCAGTGATTACTTGCTCTTTGTAGAGAGAGGTTGGAGGTGATGCTGAAGACATGTTGTGGCAGGCTTGGGAGTGGGTGAGGGATAACTTTTATCCAAGCATGTCTGCTAGCAGGTTTTCAATTTACACTGGGTCAGTATATGCAGTACCATCCACAATTACTTCAGCACACATCTGAGCTATACCATTGATGTTGCAGATGTAGCAAAGGAAAGCCTTATGGTTATCCTTGGCTATGGTTTCAACATATTTCCCATAGCTGCTCTGTGAGGATTTTACAAGGTATTTTATTGCCTTGTGTAGGCTGGAGATGTTTGTCTTTCAGTTTGGGATTTATACTTTTGTATTTGTAGACATCAGCTTTGTTCACTTACTGTATAATCAAGTAATGTCAGACATCCATCAGCAAGGTTATTATTTTCATGAGGATCTTGCTTTCTATCAGGAACATCTGTGTCTATACACTTGTGTAGATATTTATGCAGGGCATCAGGGTATACCTTACTATAGTTTTCAATGTTCTCTGTGGAAACTGTAGTCTGGAAGAAGATTATACCATCTCTTAGGGTGATGTAGTTACCTTGGAAGATGTATTTTCAGTTGATCTCTCATTTTGTTGTTATTTGTTTGTCTTTTCGGCTTTTCCCGGTTAGGGGTCACCACAGCAGAACTCCGGTCCGCTAATGATTGGCAGTCAATTTTTATGGTGCTGAGTTGCTAGCCTGACGCCCAACCTTCAGCGAAGGCACGCCCATTCACGCATGTCTTTCGGAGGCCACTCAACCATGGGGAGGACATGCAAACTCCACATAGAAGGTACTCCAGCTGAGAATCGAACAGGAGAACCTCTTGCTGTGAGGCAACAATGCTACCGCTGTACCACCCCGGCTGTCCTGATCTCTCATTTTGCATTTTTGTACCTATTGCAAATTGTAAAAAAAAAAAAAAAAAAAAATACTTTATAGTTGGATTGAAACAGTACAGACCCTACACATGAGGGGTTGGACTGGTCAATGCTATTTGTGAGGACTAGATTTATAATATTACAGAAACTTGTGGAGTGCTGCAGTCTTAGTTCTATGGCATATGAGTTATCAAAGTCCAGGAATTATTGTGCAAGTGAGTCTGACCTTATATAAGTTTCACAATCAGTGTAGTTACAGTTGAAATCATCCCTGAGTAGGTTGTTTTGTTCAACTTTAATTGTTACAAATACTTATAAATAGGCTGTGTGGCTTTTCTTGTTCATGGAAGGGGACATATAACTGGCAATAATATTAAGGGGTTTCTTAGCCACAGTAAATCACTAACTCCATAGATTTATGTTATCTAATCCCTGTAGAGGGAGGAATTATCTTCAATGAAGAGAGATAATCCACCTCCTGTAGTTCCCACAACTTCAAATTGCAGTCTGAATGTGTGGAAGGCATTGCAACTTTGAATCAGGTTTCTGTGATTGCACAGACATCCACCACTTCTATTTGGACAAATGCTGATAGAGAGCGCAGTTTCTGATGTTAACCCTTACAGTTTAGCAGCATGACCCTTACTTTGTTGGAGTTATATATTTTCACATGGTAACTTATGTTTTTCGTGACCTTGGCTAATAAAGGCATTATGGTGGAGCAAGTGTCTTAGCCAGCAAACAAAAGCCTAGAAGTGCCATGTGAAGTCCATGTCTTACCAAGCAATGTGGTCTATCCACAATGTCATCCCACACTGACAGGAACTGAAGCCCATTAGAATGACACCAGACACGTAACCTTTTTCAGAAGATCATTTGTTCTTTATATTGTTGTCTTATCCTAGGCAAGCTTATAATGCTGGTCAAACATAGGGACATAGATCCCTGGGACACATATTTGGTGAGCTCAGTCATATCTGTCTCCATATATTCCCTACAGATATGTCTCAAGTTGTGGATACCAACACCAATTATGATGGATTAATAGTGGGACTTGTTGTGGAGAGACTTGATTGCATGTGTGATGTGACAACTACTTGTGCCACATAGCTGACCCTAAATTTCACCTTGTTTAAGCTGGAGAGTGGGACGGGTGTATGGTTCATAGGTTCATAGGTTCATAGGTTGGTACTAGTCTATCGGCCCTGGGGCCTATACAAGCCTAGCCATAACAATTCCCTGGCTATTTCTTCCCACACTATTTACTTCCCTGGACCCCTGTCTAGCAGGGTGACTGACATGATCCTCGGGGGGAATTTCCTTTCTCCCATCCAATCATCAAGGTTCCTTTTGAAGAGGGCCAAAGAGGTGCTCTGCTTGACATGTATGGGCAGTCTATTCCAGAGTCTGGGGAGTCTCTGGGTCAGGAACATATCCCCCCAGCATGTTTTGTTTATTGTGATGACAAGGTTTAGATTCCTGGAGCGTGTGGCTCTGAGAGATTGGGATTTCTTTAAGTGTAGCATGTCCAACAGCTCTGGGTTTGACATGGCCTTGTATGTTAAACAGAGATTGCCTCGGAGTAGACGATATGTGACAGAGCATAGCTGGAGTTTTTTAAGGTGGTCAGCATAGGGCATCTGCTTTAGGCCTGTGATTCTTTTAGTGAGGTATTTCTGCGGCCTTTCCAGTTGTTGCAGATGTCTTGAGAGGTACATACCAAATGGGACATTGTATTCTATAATGGGTCTAATGAGGGATGAGTACAGTGGGACAATGACCTCCTTTTATTTGGAAGAAAAGCCCTTAGTGATGAGGTGTGCCACATAGAAGGATTTACTGACTGTTGTGGCGATGTGGTTATTGAAGGTCAAACCACTGTCCACCTGTGTCCCTAAGTCTCTTATCACACTTTTGATGTTTAGTGTACTGCCACCTATGTGGTAATTCACGGGTACATGTTTTTTCTCAAAGGGGATAACTATACATTTCTTGGCATTGAGCTTGAGCCCATGGATGTGCCACCAAGCATCTGTTTCTGTGAGGCCATTTTGTAGATTATTCGCATCATTTGGGGATTCAATAATGGCTCCCAGTTTGCAGTCATCTGCAAACTTGGTTAGCCAGAGTCCCTTAGTGTTGGCCTGTACTTCAGAGAAGTAGATGCCAAACAAGAGAGGTCCCAGGACTGAACCCTGAGGTACTCCACTTGTCTGGAGCTGGATTTGGAGCCAGCTACTTTTACAATGTGGGTTCTGTCAGTAAGCCAGTTGGCAACCCATCAAGGGATGTAGGGATTAATGCTCAGCTTAGTAAGTTTATCTATGATTCCAGAGTGGGGGATGGTGTCAAAGGCCTTGGTGAGGTCCAGATAGGCTGTGGGGACTGCCTTACCCACATCCACGGCTCTGGAGACTGATTCAAAGAAGTCAATAAGGTTCAGGAGACAAGATCCGCCCTTCATGAACCCAAACTGGGTGGGGTCCAGTGTTTGATGGTTGCTAATGTTTTTGTTTATAAGTTCCATGGCTCACTGTGCAATCAACTATAAGGGCAACATTTGCAATAGAAAATGATTCCCTTAGGCACTTCCTGGGTGAGACAGTGGTGCTCCTTTTTATGTGTATTGTGTGCTTTGGGTTTAGTGTTAGGGGTACCATGCTTGTGTTTTGGATGTCTCTGCTGTTTATGTAGGTTGCTGGAGAGTACCTCTGCCCATGATGGTTCTTCATTGATGTCATAATGCAGGCCTGAGGCATTATCTGCACTGAGTCAATAACAACATGTCAACTGGGCTAGCAAAAGAAAAAGAAGGGAGCTGATAGCTTGTAATGTGAGGTGTGATCCTGGTATCTGCATAGAGAATGAAAAAAAGGATGGGGGAATGTGATATAGTGCTATTTTAGGGGGACTAAAACAATACAGTAGGAGGTGTATCCAAAGTGGCATCTATAGTTATGTTGAAGATAGGACATAATAACTACTTGTTTAACTGAAATTTGACCAGCTATGTTGATCTTTTGAAGATCTGTTCTGCTAGATAGCATTGGCCGATTGTAATGGAAAATAATTGCACTGTTTTTTTCTGCATGTACAATCGCAAATAGTTAAGCTGTCTGAACACAAGCATGAACAGAGCAGCTAAGACAATGAAACACTGTTAATGCTCGAAATGAGACCAGAAACTGTTAAAAAATCACTGTTCTGAGCTTTTGAGATTGTAAGCTTTCGCTTACATGGGGTCAATTATTCATCGGTCACTATTTTAAGCATTCAATGATATAATATACACCCTATATATATATATTGGTGTCCCACAAGGGTCCATTCTCGACCCACTGCTATTCTCATTATTTACTAATGACAGCATCATCCCGACCCTCTGCCTCAATAGTCCAATACGCAGATGATACCACTATAATATGTGCAGCCCACACCCTCGACAAACTTCAAATCATAACCCAAAACAGCTTTACTCTAGCCGAAGAATGGTTCACCAACATCAAACTACTGCTTAATCCAAAAAAAACTAAACTTATTCTTTTCAGTCCAAGTAGATTTCTCCCCATAAACAATAACTTTGCTATAATATCCAAAGACAATACTAATATCACTCCAACACTACACACCAAGCTCCTAGGAGTAGATATTGACAATAAACTTAAATTTGACATCCATATTTCTCAAACAATCAAGAAAGTCAATAAAAAGATCAGACTCCTTTATAGAAACCACAACTACATGACCAGACACACAAAATCCACCATAGCTAGAACCCATCTGTTATCTATACTTCCCCAGTCTTTACCAACCTTTACCAAACAGAGCTCTCCAAAACTGAATCATGCTACAACAAAATTGCCAAATTTGCTAATGAAGCCACTCATAGGTCCCATCACTGCCAATCCCTTATACAACTCATCTGGCTTGAATTACCTCAAATCTTCCTACTCAACCAACTTACCACTGTCCATAAGCTCTACTACCTTCCTATGAAAACCCCTGCCTTGCAACAATTAATTCAACCCTATACACCCTCCATAAACCTAAAATCAACACACCGAAACTACGTAACTGTCACCAAGCACAAAATGAAGCTGGCAAATCGCTCTATGCCTGCTGCATTGCAAAAATCTGGAAGCTCCTACCCGAACACATAACCTCAACATCCTCACCTTACCTCTTCAAAACAAACACCAAATCCCACTTTATGCAAAACTGGCTATGTTCATGTCTTCCCCCAGGCTAGACCAAATCGACTCACTGCTATTAATACTCTCCCAAATAATTAATACTACCATGGCCATGGTTCTCAAACTCTCTAATAGTTTATTGACACAATGCTAGAAAGTAAAGTATTCTCTACTATCTTACCCCATTTGCTCAAATTCTACCAGATACTCAAATGGAACTCATATCAAACTATTGTTTGTAACTGCATTCAACTAACATAGTGTACTTTGTGTATGAATATCTTGTACCTTGTGAATGTTACTAATGTAATGTTGTAATAATTGTGTAGCTGTTTGCATGAATATTTTTTTTGAATGTTACTAATGTAATGTTGTAATAATTGTGTAGCTGTTTGCTTGAATATATTTTGTATCATGGAAATGTTAACTAATGTAATGTAATACTTATGGAGCTTTTCTCCCCGGGCTCCGCTGAAAACGAACATGTGTCCAGCCGGACCCTCCCGGTAAACAAATGTAAAATAAAATAAAATAAATAAATAAATAAATGGGGGGATATATATATATATATATATATATATATATATATATATATATATATATGGGTCCTAGTCTGAACGTCGAAAGTACGTTAAATCGAAAAGTACTACAGCGAACTCACTTTCGTGAAAGTGCATTTTAGCAAAAATGCAGTTTTGCAAAAAAAAAAGAAAAAAAACACGCAGTTTGCGTGTAAATTTAGTTGTACATCAACATGCACTGTTGATTGCACAACTAAGCAAACTGTTGCTTAGATCGCGGTACAGCGGGGATAAGGGAATATTCCCTTTTCCCCACTATAGTGTGATCTCGTTGTGAGAATATTAAAGTAGGGGGTGGGAGGCACAGCTTCCCACATGGTGGGTGCAAGGGGGCTTGCCCCCTGCATAAACGCGAGTAGTTGTTTTATTTTTGTAGTTTTTTTGTCGTTTTGTGTTTTTTTTTTTTTTTTTTTTTTGTGAAAGTGCATTTTCGTTAAAATGCACTTTCCCGAAAGTGAGTTCTCTGTAGTATGTTTCAATTTAACGTACTTTCATATATATATATATATATATATATATATATCTATATATATATATATATCTATATCTATATATATATATATATATATATATATATATATATATATATATATAAATATGTAATAGCACTAGAAGCATTGGATGTACTCTGTGGTTAACTAAGTGTACACGCATACATGTTTGCCTCTTTACTTGTTTGCATGTAGGTAAGGAGTGCTCAAATGTGCGCCATATTGCTCACATCTGAGACTTACTATTATGTAATATATTCCTGCTATTATAGCACACTGCTGTCTCTGCTCCAGGTCAGGATTTCACAATGACTGAGAGCAATAATTGAATGTATCTTCCTTCTGTTGTTGGCAGTTTGACATACATCTCATCTGGCTTTTCCCTGTTTCTGCAATGCTGCACTTTGCACAAACTAGATAAGCTTTCTTAAAAATGTTTCCGAAAGTATGGGACACATAAGCAAAGTCTGTAAAAGCAGGCTACTTATTTATAGTACAGAACCACAATTTCAACTAATGTTGGGATTAGAACCCTCACACCAATACAGCTTCAGCAAACCAGATGGCTGCCTTAGTCCTCTGCCACAGAAGCAGCTTGTCAGTACAGAACTGGTGTCATTTATCACACAAACAACTGCATAAGCATGTACAATGCTATCAAATCATGGACTGTATATTGTACAAGTAATTCTTTGTATTATCTTTGAACAGTTAGTCGTCACACAACCTGTCATAATTATGGTTACAAATATACATCGCTGTGTCTTACATGTGTGTGTGTGTTTGTTGGTGATTCATCAGTTACCTAACACATGCAATGTGTAAGTAATTTTACATTATTGTCCTTAAAATATGAGAGGATATTAACTGTGGCATAAGCACACATATATGGAGGCAGCATAGCTGAGTTACTGTTATGGCAGGTACAAGGGTGCAATCCTCTTTTGGGTAGTGGGGGAACAAAGTCCACTTACTGTTATGACACAAAGTCTGAAGTCAGAAACTGCAACATGTAGCCTTATTTTCTAACTTCTCTCTTGAATGATTTGCCAGTATTCTTCAGAGGTATGACTGTGTGAATGTTTCATGCTAAATGGACACGTTAGTAAAATAAGTGTCTGTAGTCCCATGTTAATGCAGTTACTGTACAAATCCACCATTATTTGCTTGCTTATTGTACCAAGTTAAGAGATACAAGGATATGTCATAATAATCTTCAAGAATACAGTATAGGTTCAAGACTTACCTTGCAAATGCAGCAGTTGACACACCTTTAGTTCAGAGCTGACTCTGTCTGATGCAAACAGTACACAGCCAATACATGGATAGGTAAAGGTTGAGTTAGTTGCCTGCCATCCATTTTAATATATGTATGTGAGTTGGAGAAAGGTATTATGGCCTTTGGTGGCCAGTGAATGAGCTATGTGTTGTCTCTTAGCTAAAGCAAGGACATACTGAGCATGCCTATGTCTGCCTACAGGGACAGCAGCTGATGGTTCCTCCTCAGAGTACTCCTCTGACTGTGGCTGTGCTGACCTAGGCATTAGTGGGGGGATGCACATCCCTTTCCCTTGCTGATCCTGCTGCTGCTGTTTCCGCAGGATCAGATCAAACTGTGAATATTTGTGTACATGCACATGGATTATACTGCAAGGCTCCACCAGATATATTTAGGCACCGGAAGTGTGACTTTAGCAGTCCACACCCATGCTCTATGATGTTTCTAGTTTGAATGTGTGCCTTATTATGGTGTTCTTCCATGGGTGTGTATGCACTTCTGATGGGTGTCATCATCATGGTTACAGGTTGTGGCCAGCATTCCCCAGTAAATGGACCTGTGAGGTGTCCCCCATAGCAAACATCTGGTACAGCTGTGATGAGCTGCCAGCGCACACATTTAGGATAATATTCTGGGCACTGCACATGACTTGGATGTTGATGTACTGGTATCCCTTACAGTTAATGTAGATTCTACCCTGCTCACCAGGTGGTGCCTTAATGTGTACATGAGTGCAATCTATGGCATTCAGTATTTCAAGGTAGTGCTCTACATGGTAGAACTGTTGCATATTGCTGGCCCTCTCCTCAGCAGAAGGGGGAAAATACATTCTCACTGGCATAGGATCCTGGAAGCTGATGCCTGTGACACACTCATCATGTCCCCAGTTGGTCTTTGAAAAGTACCTATAGCTAATATTCTAAGGGCTACACATACCCTAGTTTCTACTGGGATGAGTTCCCCATGGTTGGCTCTGGCTCTGAGTTGAGGATGGCAGAGCTCACAGTGTTCTTGTAATGTGTCCCTGTCCACCCTGTAGCACTCTACAATCTCCAGCTCATGTAGCATCTGGAAAGTTACCATGGGCCTGAACACTCTTCTACTTCTTGGCCTAGGCCTATTGTCAGTAATACGAACAGTATTGGCTTCAGCCTCTAACACATACAGATGAAGAATAGCTGCAACAGGCCCTAGCATTGTCTCAGTTAACATTTCCAAGTCTCTACTCCAATGGTATTTAAGTATTGAGAGAAAATAAGAATGCTGGCTACATAAATACTTTATGCATTTGTTGAATAGCTCCACCATGTGAGATTGGCTAATTAAGATGCAGTTCACCTGCTTTGATGGTAATTAGCATGAATTTAACACACCTGCTGAGTGCTCAGTAGTGAGCTATGTGCACCCTCGCACAGCTCCGTGCACCATTGCATAAATAAGATAAGCATAAGCAAAATTCATACTTTTATCTCTGTTCTCCTGATATCATGCAAATATGGTACATAAAACATGAAGAAAAGCTTGTACATCCTACACTTGAACCCAAGACCATCAAGACTATAGCACTACACATACACATGCTACTTTGGGAATAGTTACATAACAAGCACACTAAAACTAGCCTTTTATTGTGCTTTTCCTGTAGGTAAGCTAAGTCGACCAACATGCAAACATCTTAAGAAAAAAAAAAGGGAAGTTGACGCACCCCCCCGTGATGTCATCACTCACTGTTGACATCCACTGGAAACAAAAACACCGTGTAGGTGCCCACACAGTGTGAACATTCCTGCAAGGTTACTCTTTTTGTGATTCAGGGTAACTCTTTCTTGTGATTCAACAAATGCACTGAGTTTTGGCTTCATTTGCATATGACAGTGCTGACAACCTGAAATCTATATGGCTAGTAGCTGTGTAAACAGGGAAACTGCACAGGAGCACAATGTTGTAAACACAAGGCAGGGTATTACTTTGCCTAAATATGTGATACATAGTACATAATGCTTACAGTACGTTACAATAACTTTGTCTCATGCGTTTTGAACCTTTTAGCAGCCTGCATTATGTACAAGTTTATTCTTCATTTGGGGGAAGGGGACAATAGGTGCATTTATGTTATGGCAGTTATAGTGACATTTTTTTTGGGAGTATGATTTTCTAGCATCCATAGTGTGTACTTAGCCCATAATATGTGTGGTGTTACCTGGGGTCTCCTTCAAAACACAGAAAGACCAGAACATTGAAAGTGTTTTGAAGGAGACCAAAACAGCGAAACTGCAGAACACTGAAAAGCGCGAAATTCAAAATCCCGGTGTTACAGGATTTTGATTTAGTGCGTTTGGTGTTCCGCTGTGGGTGAGTATGCATGTGTAAGTGTATTTGTGAGGGGTAGTACTGTGTGTAAGTGTGTGTTGTGACTGTGGTGTGTGTGTGTGTGTGTGTGTGTGTGATGGACTGTAGTGTGTGGATGTGAGTTTGCCTTGTGTGTCTGTGCGATCTCAGAGTTAGACAATTAAAGTAGGGGGAGTGTGGGGGGTGCAGGGGGGCTTGCCCCCAGCCTATTTGTAGTGTAGGGTGGTGTGGTTGGTAGTTTGGGGCAGTTGTGTATGTATTAGTGTATGTTTTTTGTGTGTGTTATACTTACGTGGTTTTCAGTGTTGTGGGGTTTCATTGTTTTGGTCTCTGTGTTTTGGTCTTCGGTGTTGTGAGGTTTCGTTGTTCTGAAGTAGACCCGTTACCTGTTAGGGTCAGTTCGGTCAATATTTCAGGACTTTTACTTGCCCTTGTTTCCATGTAGACTCCTGTACTCTGAAATTTTCTGAGTACACTGCTGACACATACACAGAGTCTACACGGTTTCCTTATAGGTTTTTGGATTGCTCAATCATGCTGATTTGCTTAATTAGCATTAATTTCAGCTACCTATGCTAAAATTTGCATTTCACGAAAGTTTCCATATTTGCGTGTGAGTGTTCGCTACAAGGAGCTTACTGAATCTAAAACTTGCTGCGCCCATGTACACATGCAGTGACACACACACACACACACACACACACACACACACACACACACACACACACACACACACACACACACACACACACACACACGCATATGGTAAAAATGATCTTGTAAAGTTTACTGAATTCCCACCTAAGTGTTTATGGCTATGATAATAAGGAAAGAATGTAGATTTACCCAAGAAATCTTAACTCTCTTTCATGTGAAGTCATAATAGTGCATGTGAAGAAGACATTACCCCAGAATATTCTTATTCGTAGTCAAAGTTAATGCCTGTTGAAACTTGTTTTATAATTTGCTATTCTTTTATGTAGTCTTATTTTAATTGTCCTGAGTTCATCATAGTAAAAATGTCCTACAAAATTTCAGTGTTCAGCTGCATAACCCATAAGATAATTATTCCCATTTCTGAGTTAGCATGTGCAGTATATAAGAATATTCCTTACTCTTAATGTCAGTTTTGCTTTTAATGGACATGCAATAAATATTTTCAAAAATAATGTTAAATTCTGGCACATTTGATACACACAAAACAACATTTCCTTCTTTTAATTTCATTTCACAGAACAACAAAAAAAAAGGATTTGGTATCTATCTGTAAAATATTTCCCCTTGAAAAATTATTTTATTGCAATTGTTCTCAGAAAATTTAAAAGGTATCTTGTCACTTATTTATGATGTTTTTGAGCCTAAGAAAACATATCTTAAATATGTCTAAACCTTTCTAATCCTTATAATTCTAAAAACCCTAAAATCATGTAACCATATAATTAAATTCTGAGTTCAAAACTCATGAAAAGACATAAAAATTTTGTATTTTGTTGTGAACTGTATAATAATGTACATGAGTTATGAACATTAAGAAGTGCTGTGTGAAGTTAACATCATTCAAAGTAAAATATATTTATCATGTTTTAAGCTTCAGATGTAGCTTTTAAAATATCATCCCTCATAGTATAACATTCAATACCTTTTATATAAAAAAATGTTTCCATGAATGTGAGCCTCAGTATGTGTGTGTTTTTGTGAGTGTGGTCAACTATGGAAGGCTTATTTGTCAGAGTGATATGTGTATGTGTGATCCCTGACTTTGCTAACATGACGCATGGACCACTAGGGAGAACACTACCATGGTCAGGTCTAACAGCAGTAGTATGCCATTCAGAGTCATGCTAATGAGCCGATAGTGAGGTTTTCCTCAATGTGGCAATATCTGACTTTCAATAATATTTTCTCACCATTGCACTAAACAACCAACCTTCATTATCATATAATGATGAGCATTTATTTTCCAAATTCTGAGTGTCTAAACAAAAAAGATCATGAACCATCTTTTTGTTTTTCCCATGCAGATGCAGACAGTTTCTGAAGATAAGGATGCATGTTTGTCAGTGGAAATTGTTTTTCTCTGCTGACTTTTCTAATAAATCAGAATCAAACAGAAATCATCTAGTGCTTATTAACACACTAATGCAGTGTATTAAGCCAGTTCTGCTTATACCTGCTCTGAAGAGCTCTGTATGTCAGTCATCTGGACCAAAACAGTTATTGCTCAGTTAATAAATAAATTCACTTCTCAGCTTTACTGTCAGTCACTGTGTAACACATCTTTAATTTGCATACATATATTGTGGGATACTTTTCAGACAGTGCACTCTTTTTCCAAGAAAATAGACCCATGTAACATAATTTTTTTTCTGAAATTTAGCTTTTGTACTGTTGCAGAAAATCATATTTTACTCAGAATTTCTGGATTCTAGTATACCTTTTAAGATACTCAAAAATGCCAGATTTGTCTGTGAACTCAATTCAGTCATTATGTCTCATCTCATTTATTTAAAAAAGGTATGTTGCAAATAATGAATGAAATTGGAAAACTTGACAAAACCATAAGAGAGAGAAAGAAACTGCACAGTTTACTCACGCAACTTAGCTTGTCAGCAAGTGACATTTGAAGAATTCTAAGTATATGTATGATTCAGACATCTCAGGTACAGTTAATGTTACTTCAGCTATGGTCATTTAATTTCAGCTGATTCATTCTCATTGCTTCATCTTGCTAAACACTAGCAGACAATAATCAGCTGTTTCTCTAGGTACTGGTCATTAAATAAGGATCACATATTTACCCATCTCTTTAACTAAGGTACATTCCTATTCTATCAACCAGATCCTCACATCATCAAGCAAATTACTGATTGTTTGCTTCCTTACTATAATGTTTTTCCAACCTTTCAAAACCAGTAACTTGATATTCACTTTCCCACCTATGAAAATAAATTGTATATCTACAATGGGATCTCTAACATCCTATTATGGTTTTCTCCTGTGTTGTCTAAACCTTGTTTCCTGTGATTTTCAAATGTGAGCTTAAAACATTTGAAAGCACTCTTTACTGTACTACAGTAAATACAATCAGTGATAGATGTCTTATTGCTTGCATGTATAACTTCAACCATGAGAAGAGGAGTTATTAAAAGCATACTCCATTGCTCTTGGTGAATTTGGTATTGGTTACAACTCTTTCAAATGCACAAATAAAACTATCAAAGACATCTCTTAGTTATACTGAAGAAAGCATTTCACAGTGCTCTTGGATTTTAGGACTGAGGTTTCACCCCAGCTACTCACATGTACTTAGTTAAGGTCATTAGTTCCTTCCCATGCAGTCACACCTTATATGCAGCTTCAAACTGTCACTTGTCTTCCTCCCCTGGTGACTCATGCCATGTCATTATTTCAGCTACTTCAGACTATAGGTGTCTCAACTCCAGTGCTTGTCTCTGATTCAAGCTGAATTTTGAAATCATCTGGGGTCATATTTGGTGGTCTTATAGCTGTTGGAACCCTTTCCATGCTATCTGCACATCCAGTGAACTAAACTTCGAATGGACACAAGGTGGGTATTAATTTATTCTTGTTTAAATAAGTATGTGAGAGTCCTTTTGACCTGTACTTTTTAATTATTCATGCCACTGACCTTTTAGAATATTCTTCATTGTTCATCTTACCACTTTCCTAATGACTGTAGCAAAGAAATGAAATATATATGTATATTGTGGTAGCAAGGATGCCCACACTTTGTGATGAAAAACTGTTTTGAACCTAAATAAGTCAAGTTTATATTATACCTGCCACTTCAAACACATTTGTTAGGTGCATGGATATGGGCTTTAAATCCACACTGCTGACAATAGTTTATAAGTGATGGTCAAGGGCTGCAGTTTTATGACCTGCACCGATGAATACCAATTAAGTATGCAAGGGGGGGGGGGGTGATAGACTTTAAGAACATACAATGAATGTGCACTCCTGCCTCTGGTTATGAATAACACCTTTATGACAAAACGACAAAGCTTTCAGGTTCAAAAACCCTTTCTCAATGTTTACAATAGGTATAAGGTAACACCCACTTTTATACATACTGACTAGATCATATGACCTGCAGCCATCATCACATGACCAAAGATTATACAATATAAAATGCAAAACACTGAATGCTAAAAACATTATAATAGCATCAACTATACATGTTTTTCTACAGAAAAATAGAAATCATACACATGTCCTAATAGAAAAATGTGCTTAGTTTTAAATATTAATAACTTTCACGATATATTAATAAAAATAAAAAATATATATATGTAGGTTAAATATACCTATTATTTATTAATAAATTTAAAAATAAGAACTAAAAATTTTAAAAGTTACTTTAATCTTGTCTGCTGTATTCTTTGCAGTATGGGTTTTAATGATACAGATGCGTTTATGCCAGGGTATAGATCCGCTGACAATCTGATTATCCATTCATACTCCTTCAAGTCCAAGGAATTAGACAAGTCCCCTCCCCTGGGTGATGCACTGACACAATCTATAACTTGAAATTTAAAACAATGTGAACTACCCTTGTCAAGAATATGCTTGTACAACGCATTATTCTCATTAGAAAGCCTAATGTTGGACTTGTGTTCCGTTATTCGCTCTTTAAGCTTTCTGGTGGTTTTACCCACATAAAAACAAGGACAAACTTGGCATGTAGCTATGTACACAACACTACTAGTTGTGCAGGTGGCATATCCAAAAAATTTATATTCTTTTCCTGTCGTGGGATGTTTAAATATATCCACTTTGTGAGTATCATTACTTTTTAATAAATCGTTGCAACAACTACAGTTGCAACAAGCAAATGTGCCATGATTCGCTGCTATTATCTTTCTGAATTTCCAATCATAAAAATCCTTATAGCCAAGAATGTTTTTTAATGTTCGCATGTTTTTATAACTAAAGTAGGGTTTTTCTCCAACTACTAGTTTTATATCCTCTTGTGCCATTAATACCCTCCAATATCTGTATATTATCTTGTTAATATTGTTCGTAAGTAAATTAAAAGATGTTATAAATCTCAATCTATTGTTAGGCATAAAAGAATTGTTAGTTTCATGTGTCCTTGCAGGTTCTTTCCTAAAGGTAGGTTCATACAACCTTTCTCTATTGGATATGATGTGTTCTTTAGTTTCCTCTAGTAAACACATAGGGTAACCACTAGCCCTAAATTCTTCTTGGGTCTCATTTAATTGTTTCATAAACATGTCATGGTCTGAATTTAGTCTACTAATTCTAGCCATTTGTGCCTTTACTATACCCCTAAATACATGGGGTGCGTGCATGCTGCTAGCATGCAAATACCTGCCAGATGCTATTTCTTTTTTAAAGACAGAAGTATTAATATCATTATCAAATTTCTTAACAGTCACATCTAGAAAATTTATACATGTTTGAGATGCTTCCATTTTGAAATTCAAATAGGTAGTAGTATTATTTAAAAACGTGACATACCTCATTAAATCATTATGACTCCCTTTCCAAAGGAGGAAGCAGTCATCTACAAACCTTTGGTAATATATTACATGTTCATTAATGTATTTCTCTCCTGCACATATATTCACCATTTCCCATTGATATAAAACAAGGTTGGCGTACGTATTAGCTACAGGTGTGCCCATTGCCACACCTGTTTGTTGTAAGAATATCTTATTATCAAACATGAATATATTATTTTTAAGAACCAGATCTAGTAACATACAGATATTTTCTATATGTCTGGATGTATAACCAGAATTTTGTGTTAGAAATTCCCTGATAGAGTCTATACCTAGATCATGCGGTATCACAGTGAATAACGAAGTTATATCCATGGTTACCATAAAGATGTTATCAATGTCATAATTTTTAGATTTTAAATCTATATAACATGACCTTAATTTTTCTAAAAAGTCTGTTGTATCCTTAAGGACTGTTTTACACATTGCTAATAATGGTTGTAGCTGCTTCTGTAGGTACAAAGATATTGGTTCAGTAATCCAGCCATTGCCGGATACTATTGGCCTCATGGGCGGATTATCTAAAGACTTATGTACCTTGGGAACGCCATATAACTGCGGTATTACAGGACAAGATACCGTAAAAAAATGGAACAAATCTAATGTGATGTCACCTGATAATTGTAACTCATAGACACACATATTCACATAGCTTATACATTTCTTGACATCTGTCTGTGTTATATTTTTAAAGGCAGTTAGATCATTTAGCAGTAATAGTACTGACTGTTTGTACATAAATTCATCCATAATGACTATTGATCCACCTTTGTCAGCCCCCTTAATGATAATATTACGACTATCCATCAATTCTTTAAGTCCCAAGTATTCAGGATAAGTAATGTTATATGTTATATTAAACACTTTACCAGCATATAGCTTTCGGATATCATGTTCACATAAATTATAAAAGGCAGTCAAGACAGGTGGATAGCAAGGTATAAATGTGCTCCTTCTTTTACACATATTAGCACTATAGTCATTATTTTTGAAAATTAATTTTAAAGCTATAGATCTAATGAACAGGTTTAAATCAGTTAGTACATTAACCATGTCTTCCATTCTAGTGGGTATAAAACCCAAACCTTTGGATAACAAGGTAATATGTTCTCTGCTCAGCATAATAGATGAGAGGTTGATAATACCTGCCATTACTTTCTGGCTACCTTGTATTGTTTTTGCGGACTACTATTCTTCCTTTTGGAAGCCGTCTGCACATTGCTATTCCTCACGTAGGTCCTGCCCCTTGACGCTGATCTATTTTCAGCGTTATTATCCCTTTCTTTAACACGCTCAGCGCTTTGAAGTTGGAAGGGCTTATTAAAAAAGCTCTTGAGATTCTGCTGCGTGCCTGGTGTAGTTAATTTTACTCGATCTTTATCCTTTCCCATTGCCGAAGCGTGCTCCGTATCTTCTTGTGCATTAGCCGTTCCCTCGTCGAGCACTGATGACGTACGTCGTCTCGCCGACGAGCCAGCGCCATCTGGAGTACTACTTGCTTCATTCATTGTAGAATTTAAAGCTACAGGCACAAGTTCTGGAAAATTATCAAGAGAATCTAGTGGTGTCTTAAACAACGCTTTTTTGCCATTCTCTTTAGTATGAAGTTGCGTTTCATCAGATGTTAGTTTGAGGGACCCTTGGCTATCTGGTTTAGTATTCATATGTACATCACGCTTTGGCCAAGAAAAGATGTTACCAGTTTGGTAATCGGATAGGTCTCGTAGTAGTTTCCTTTTCTTTACGACTTCCAAGCGGTCATCTAATGCACCCAATCTATCCATCATGGAGCTATACAAAGATTGAACATTTGCAAAACCCGGTGTGGCCAGGATTTCCTCTTCTTTCAGAAGAATTTCTGCCTTCAATTCACTCTCAGTGTCCATGAAAAAGTTGTTCATTAACAGCATGTAATCTTTACTAAGTTTTAGGTTCAGAGTCTGCCACTGCTTCAACAGCTCGGGGTAGGAGTTTCCGTATGAAGGCATCTTAGTGATTCTTAGCCCTCGAGGGGCTATGCCTTGTTGTATATACGCGTCAAAGCTATAGCGCTGCCATTGCAGCCGCTTGTATGTACTTACTTTCCTTTCTAGTGCCTGCAACTGGCGCTCGAAGTTCAATACATTTAAGCCAGAAGATTCATTTTCTTTAGGTATTACCGGTAAGTTATTAGGCATAAAGTTCAGCAAGGGATTAACATCCTTCTCAAACAACTGTTTGAGTCGATTCTGGTGTTCCATGTCTGGCTGCAGTAAAATGAGTGGAACTCAACTTCAGTGCAGAGTAAAATACGGTACAGCAAAGCACTGGTACAAAGCAATAGATCCAAAAAACAAGAGCAGTTGAGTTGAAATACCTTTATGACAAAACGACAAAGCTTTCAGGTTCAAAAACCCTTTCTCAATGTTTACAATAGGTATAAGGTAACACCCACTTTTATACATACTGACTAGATCATATGACCTGCAGCCATCATCACATGACCAAAGATTATACAATATAAAATGCAAAACACTGAATGCTAAAAACATTATAATAGCATCAACTATACATGTTTTTCTACAGAAAAATAGAAATCATACACATGTCCTAATAGAAAAATGTGCTTAGTTTTAAATATTAATAACTTTCACGATATATTAATAAAAATAAAAAATATATATATGTAGGTTAAATATACCTATTATTTATTAATAAATTTAAAAATAAGAACTAAAAATTTTAAAAGTTACTTTAATCTTGTCTGCTGTATTCTTTGCAGTATGGGTTTTAATGATACAGATGCGTTTATGCCAGGGTATAGATCCGCTGACAATCTGATTATCCATTCATACTCCTTCAAGTCCAAGGAATTAGACAAGTCCCCTCCCCTGGGTGATGCACTGACACAATCTATAACTTGAAATTTAAAACAATGTGAACTACCCTTGTCAAGAATATGCTTGTACAACGCATTATTCTCATTAGAAAGCCTAATGTTGGACTTGTGTTCCGTTATTCGCTCTTTAAGCTTTCTGGTGGTTTTACCCACATAAAAACAAGGACAAACTTGGCATGTAGCTATGTACACAACACTACTAGTTGTGCAGGTGGCATATCCAAAAAATTTATATTCTTTTCCTGTCGTGGGATGTTTAAATATATCCACTTTGTGAGTATCATTACTTTTTAATAAATCGTTGCAACAACTACAGTTGCAACAAGCAAATGTGCCATGATTCGCTGCTATTATCTTTCTGAATTTCCAATCATAAAAATCCTTATAGCCAAGAATGTTTTTTAATGTTCGCATGTTTTTATAACTAAAGTAGGGTTTTTCTCCAACTACTAGTTTTATATCCTCTTGTGCCATTAATACCCTCCAATATCTGTATATTATCTTGTTAATATTGTTCGTAAGTAAATTAAAAGATGTTATAAATCTCAATCTATTGTTAGGCATAAAAGAATTGTTAGTTTCATGTGTCCTTGCAGGTTCTTTCCTAAAGGTAGGTTCGTACAACCTTTCTCTATTGGATATGATGTGTTCTTTAGTTTCCTCTAGTAAACACATAGGGTAACCACTAGCCCTAAATTCTTCTTGGGTCTCATTTAATTGTTTCATAAACATGTCATGGTCTGAATTTAGTCTACTAATTCTAGCCATTTGTGCCTTTACTATACCCCTAAATACATGGGGTGCGTGCATGCTGCTAGCATGCAAATACCTGCCAGATGCTATTTCTTTTTTAAAGACAGAAGTATTAATATCATTATCAAATTTCTTAACAGTCACATCTAGAAAATTTATACATGTTTGAGATGCTTCCATTTTGAAATTCAAATAGGTAGTAGTATTATTTAAAAACGTGACATACCTCATTAAATCATTATGACTCCCTTTCCAAAGGAGGAAGCAGTCATCTACAAACCTTTGGTAATATATTACATGTTCATTAATGTATTTCTCTCCTGCACATATATTCACCATTTCCCATTGATATAAAACAAGGTTGGCGACGATTAGCTACAGGTGTGCCCATTGCCACACCTGTTTGTTGTAAGAATATCTTATTATCAAACATGAATATATTATTTTTAAGAACCAGATCTAGTAACATACAGATATTTTCTATATGTCTGGATGTATAACCAGAATTTTGTGTTAGAAATTCCTGATAGAGTCTATACCTAGATCATGCGGTATCACAGTGAATAACGAAGTTATATCCATGGTTACCATAAAGATGTTATCAATGTCATAATTTTTAGATTTTAAATCTATATAACATGACCTTAATTTTTCTAAAAAGTCTGTTGTATCCTTAAGGACTGTTTTACACATTGCTAATAATGGTTGTAGCTGCTTCTGTAGGTACAAAGATATTGGTTCAGTAATCCAGCCATTGCTGGATACTATTGGCCTCATGGGCGGATTATCTAAAGACTTATGTACCTTGGGAACGCCATATAACTGCGGTATTACAGGACAAGATACCGTAAAAAAATGGAACAAATCTAATGTGATGTCACCTGATAATTGTAACTCATAGACACACATATTCACATAGCTTATACATTTCTTGACATCTGTCTGTGTTATATTTTTAAAGGCAGTTAGATCATTTAGCAGTAATAGTACTGACTGTTTGTACATAAATTCATCCATAATGACTATTGATCCACCTTTGTCAGCCCCCTTAATGATAATATTACGACTATCCATCAATTCTTTAAGTCCCAAGTATTCAGGATAAGTAATGTTATATGTTATATTAAACACTTTACCAGCACATAGCTTTCGGATATCATGTTCACATAAATTATAAAAGGCAGTCAAGACAGGTGGATAGCAAGGTATAAATGTGCTCCTTCTTTTACACATATTAGCACTATAGTCATTATTTTTGAAAATTAATTTTAAAGCTATAGATCTAATGAACAGGTTTAAATCAGTTAGTACATTAACCATGTCTTCCATTCTAGTGGGTATAAAACCCAAACCTTTGGATAACAAGGTAATATGTTCTCTGCTCAGCATAATAGATGAGAGGTTGATAATACCTGCCATTACTTTCTGGCTACCTTGTATTGTTTTTGCGGACTACTATTCTTCCACCTGTCATACCCAAACAACTTTACACTGTATGGTTACAAACAGAGGTGTAATCATTGGTTCTCCAGGATTTTACCTATCTTGGTTTGAAACCCATGCTTTCCCATGTTGTTTACACACACACACACACACACACACACACACACACACACACACACACACACACACACACACACACACACACACACACACACACACACAAATGTATGTGTGTACACACATGTACACATACAAACACCACTTTTCTGTTTTCTTTGCACATTCTGCCATGGGCTAGACCAACTTGGAATCTAGGCCTAAATTGTTGAACATTCTTTCAGTGACATAACCAATATATATTAAATTACTGTAATTAATATCTAATTTAATTTTCATGGACAGCAACAGTCACACCAATGATATGAGGTTATCTTTATAAATTAGTAAATACATTGCCAGCAGCAATCATTTTCAGCTGAATAATAAAAATATTTAATTCAATAGAAAATCAGTGAATGGAACTGAAATACATTTGATATACACAAATTTATGATGACACAGGAAATAATTAAGGACAAGATTTTCAAGAGATATTTTGCAGTGGTGTACCTACACATTCTCAAAGTGAAATTGCTCGCACATCAGTAGCACTAAAAAAGACAAAATGCATAACAATGTACCTGTAATTCCCAGGAAATCATTGATGGTGTGATTTCTAATTGTGCATCAGCAATGATTTACTTCTTTAGGGAGATATCTCCTTTCTTTGAGTTGGTGTGGTGCAACCATAGTATCAATAAGTTCACCCCTGCAAAAAACAACTAAAAATATATTTTGCTCATTTGGATTTCAGAGCATTTTTTTTCTCTATTATGGAATGCCAAGTGTGGAAATAGGCATTTCATAGTAGAACTATTGGCAACAGAATAACTCTCACTACTTCTAAATAACCTTATTCCTCTCACTTCCTGGGGAATATTATATTCTGATTACCAAAAAGTACCTGCATTAAACACACAGGCAGATTATCAAAGTTTGAGCTCCATGACTCTGATAACACATGCTGTAATCTATTTTACCCTACAGTCCTTCTAAAAAAGTTATTCTATTTTCTGATTTGATTAAAGTCAGTCACACATATAATTCAAAATAAAGAGAAAAATGCAATGGTCATGGTTCAGCATTCTCTGTGAGTCAAATGTTTTCCAAATAAAAAGTTGCAGTCCAGAGAAGGAGGGGGAAAAGCTGATGTCCTGCTTCAGCATTTCTGGCAGGTTAATAATGTAAATAAAAACAGATTTTTCTTTCTTTTAAAACCAAACTGCTTAAATCAGAAAGAAAGTTCCATTGCAAAATTAGGTAATATAGCACGTCATAGTGATATCTGTGAAAATAAGTCTCTTCTTCTTTTGGCTTTTCCTGGTTAGGGGTCGCCACAGCAGATCACTGTTTGCTCATGATTGGCAGTGGAGTTTTACAGTGTCGAGTTGCTAGCCTGGTGCCCAATCTTCCACAGAAGGCATACACATGCACGCACTCACGCCAATTTAGAGTATCCAATCCACCTACAGCATGTCTTTGGGATGTAGGAGGAAACCCACACGACCACAGGGAGGACATACAGACTCTGCACAGAAGGCACTCCAGCCGAGGATCAAACTGGAGAACCTCTTGCTGTGAGGTGATAATGCTAACCGCTGCACCACCATGGCTGCCCCTCTGTTCTGCTTTATACAGTTACATTGCTACTGAAGAGAACTATTGAATATTTCATACATATAGTACAATACAAAACTCTTGACATACAAGTTGAGTTCTATGAATAGGATTATAAACAAATAATTCTCCTGGTACAGTCCAGAGCACAGTCATTCTACAGACAGTATTTTAAAAACAGACGTGCAGACAGAATTCTACAAATTTAATTTAAAAACACAGAATTCTACACCCTGAATTCTAAATAGTGAATTCTATACTGGAATTCTAAACACAAATTTCAAAGGATATAATTCTAAAGATAAAATTATAAACACATAATTTTAAACAATTTGATAGATGGAATCCAATGCATAGAGCTATAGAGATAGACTTTTAAGGCATAATTCAAATACAGCTTTCTAAACTCAGAATTCTGCACATATAATTCTAAACACCAATACATTTCTAAACATTTAATTCAATGGACATGATTCTTTATCTAAAATTCTTCACATGTAGTTCTATGGATGGTATTCTAAATACAGAATTCTATAGCTCCTCTGCAGATGATCAAAGTGAAATTCCTTGACCATCAGTAGTGCAATAAAAAAAAGAAAAAAGGACAAATGTATTGATCACCATTTTCCATAGGAAATCATTGCCAGTGCAATTTCAAAGTATGTGTCAGTCATGATTCAATCATTTTGGGAGAGTTCTTACTTCTTTGAGTTGGTGTGACCATTGGATTCATAATATATAAGTCTGGGTATGTGTGGGTTGCTACCCCTCATACTGTAGGAGTATAAAGGGTTTGCCCTATGGAAAAAATAACACCGAGAGTTGATTTTATCACCCTTCTGTGCTTTTCAACATTTCAACTAACCAGTGTTGTGAAAGTTGAGATTTCATAGTAGAACCAAATTCTACAGATGGAGTTCTGAATGCCAATCTCTAAATGCAGAATTCTTGACCTGTTAATGTAAACACAGAACTCTGCAGATTGTGAACTCTATAGAGTTCCAAATGATAAATTCTGAAGTTGAGAAACAGAAGATTACAGATAGTATTCTAAACATAGAATTTTAAAGAGAATTCTACAGATTAAATTCTAAACACTGAATTCAACAAATATAATTCTGATAAAATCATGCAGATTGAAGGCCTCATATATAATTCTACAGATAGAATTTTATGCACAGATGTATACAGCTAAAACACTAATGCTATTTTGCATACACTTTTAAACACAAAGCTACTAACAATTTTTATAGCCAGAACTCTAAACAATGATTTGTTAAGGGTTCCACTCTGAGTGGATGAAACTGAACAAACCAAGTATCAGAATTCATGAACTGCATTCACTGAAAAAATGGTTGAAAAACATTTTAAGTGTTTTTTTGCAGGGACAAGACCTCCTGCCCCCCCTCAATGAGGAGGGAGAGTCCCCATCCTCAAACTTACATATACCATCTTCACAATCACACCAACTTGAAGAAAGAGGAAATTACCCATCAAAAGGGCATCACTAACAGAAGAATTTGGCAACAATGATTTCCAGTCAGTGGGTTGAACCTCAGTCAGCTGAGGTTTTAGAGTTCAATCTTTGTCCACCCATAGGATAATATTTGTAAATACAGTGTAGTATACACAAGATTCTTCTTCTTCTTTCGGCTGCTCCCGTTAGGGGTCACCACAGCAGATCAACTGTTTCCATTTCTTCCTGTCCTCTGCATCTTGCTCTGTCACACCAACCACCTGCATGTCCTCTCTCACCACATCCCATAAACCTTATCTTGGGCCTTCCTCTTTTCCTGTTACCTGGCAGCTTCATCCTTAGCATCTTTTTCCCAATATACTCTGCATCCCTCCTCAGCACATGTCCAAACCAATGTAATCTTGCCACTCTGGCTTTGTCTGCAAACCTTCCAACCTGGGCTGACCATCTAATATACTTATTCCTAATCCTGTCCATCCTCGTCACACCCAGTGCAAATCTTAACATCTTCAACTCTGCCACATCAAGCTCTGATTCCTGCCTTTTTATCAATGCCACTGTCTCTAACCCATATAACATAACTGGTCTCACTACCCTCTTGCAGACCTTCCCTTTTACTCTTACTGGTACTCGTCTGTCACAAATCACTCCTGACACTCTTCTCCACCCACTCCATCCTGCCTGTACTCTCTTCTTCACCTCTCTTCCACACTCACCATTACTCTGAACTGTTGATCCCAAGTATTTAAACTCATCCACCTTCGCCACCGCTACTCCCTGCATCCTCACCATTCCTCTATCCTCCCTCTCACACACACACATATTCTGTCTTAGTCCTGCTGACCTTCATTCCTCTTCTCTCTAGAGCATATCTCCACCTCTCCAGGGTCTCCTCCACTTGTTCCCTACTCTCACTACAGATCACAATGTCATTTGGAAACATCATAGTTCACGGGGACTCCTGTCTCATCTCGTCTGTCCACCTGTCCATCACCATTGCAAATAAGAAAGGGCTCAGAGTTGATCATTGATGTAATCCCACCTCCACCTGAAATGCATCCGTCACTCCCACTGCAGACCTCACCACTGTCACACTACCCTCGTACATATCCTGTACCACTCTTACATACTTCTTTGACACTCCTGACTTCCTCATACAATACCACAACTCCTCTCTAGGCACCCTGTCATATGCTTTCTCTAAGTCCACAAAGACACAATGCAACTCCTTCTGACTTTCTCTGTACTTCTCCATCAGCACTCTCAGGGCAAACATCGCATCTGTAGTGCTCTTTCCTGGCATGAAACCATACTGCTGATCACTAATCATTACCTCCCTTCTTATCCTAGCTTCCACTACTCTTTCCCATAACTTCATGCTGTGACTGATCAATTTAATCCCTCTGTAGTTATTACAGCTTTGCACATCACACTTATTCTTAAAAATCAGTACCAAAACACTTTTTCTCCATTCCTCAGGCATCCTCTCACTTTCCAAGATTTCATTAAACAATCTAGTTACAAACTTCACTGCCATTTCACCTAAATACCTCCATGCTTCCACAGGTATGTCATGTGGACCAACAGCCTTTCCATTCTTCATCCTCTTCATAGTTATCCTTACTTTCTCCTTGCTAATCCACTGCATTTCATGATTCACTATCCGCACATCATCCAACCTTCTCTCCCTCTCATTCTCTTCATTCATCAGCCCCTCAAAGTACTCTTTCCATCTGCTCAACACACTCTCCTCGCTTGTGAGTACATTTCCCTCATTATCCTTTATCACCCTTACCTGCTCCACATCTTTACTAGCTCGGTCCCTCTGTCTAGCCAATTGGTACAGGTCCCTTTCTCCCTCCTTAGTGTCCAACCTTTCATACAACTTTTCATATGCCTTATCCTTAGCCTTCGCCACCTCTCTCTTTGCCATGCACCTCATCTCCTTATACTCTTGTCTACTTTCTTCATCTCTCTGAAAATCCCACTTCTTCTTCGCCAACCTCTTTCTCTGTATGCTCTCCTGTACTTCTTCATTCCACCACCAGGTCTCCCTGTCCTCCTTCCTCTTATCAGATGTCAGGCCAAGCACCATTCTAGCCATCTCTCTTACTAGCTCTGCTGTAGTTACCCAGCTATTCGGTAACTCTTCACTGCCACCCAGTGCCTGTCTTAACTCTTCCCTGAACTCCACCTCACAATTACTCTTTTTCATTTTCCACCATTTGATCCTTGGTGCTGCCCTCACACTCATCCACCTCTTCTTGATCACCAATGTTATCCTAAAAACCACCATCCTATGCTGAATAACTACACTTTCCCCTGCCACCACTTTACAGTCTCCAATCTCCTTCAGCCTGGCCCTTCTACATAAGGTATAATCCACCTGTCTGCATTTTCCTCCACTCTTGTATTTCACCCTATGCTCCTCCCTCTTGTTAAAATACATATTTACCACAACCATGTCTATCATTTTCACAAAATCCACTACCATCTGACCTTCTGCATTCCTTTGCTTAACACCATACCTACCCATCGCTTCCTCATCCCCTTTGTTCCCTTCACCAACATGCCCATTGAAATCTGCTCCAATCACCAGTCTCTCACCCTTGGGTACAATCATCACTACTTCATCCAACTCACTCCAAAATTTTCTCTCATCCATCGCACATCCAACTTGTGGACCATATGCACTAACAACATTCATCATTACACCATAAATTTTCAGCTTCATAAACATCACTCTATCCGACAGTCTTTTCACCTCCAAAACACTCTTAGCATACTGTTCCTTCAGGATAACCCCTACGCCATTTCTCCTTCTATCCACACCATGATAAAACAAGTTGAACCCACCTCCGATACACCTAGGTTTGCTCCCCTTCCATCTGGTCTCTTGCACACACGATATACCAACCTTCCTTCGGTCCATCATATCAGCTAGCTCTCTCCCTTTACCAATCATACTGCCAACATTCAAAGTTCCGACCCTCACTATCACAGTTCTAGCCTTTACCTGCCTTTGGGCATGCCTTCCCCCTCTTCTCCTCCTTTGGCCAACAGTAGCCCAATTTCCACCAGCACCCTGTTGGCCAACAGTACTGGTGGCGGTCGCTGTTAACCTGGGCCTCGACCGATCCGGTATGTATATCTGTACTGTTGGAAGAAGTGTAGTATACACAACATTCTGCATATTGAATAGTACAGATGGTATTCAGCAGAAAGAATTCTAATCATAAAGTTTTTCAGACTGAATTACAAAGGCATAATTCTGTACACATTAATCAGCTGATAGACTTTTACAAATAAAGCAGTAAAGATAGAATTTTACAAATACAAGTCTAAACATAATTCTATTTATAAATTACTAAATACACAAATTTGCAAATATAATTTGAAATGCAGAATTTGGAATACGTAATTATGAACACATAATTCTTCAGAGGGAGCTGAAACAAATATTTCTCAATAAAGTATCATAATCACCCCAAAATTTTATTTGACCTATACATTTAGGATTCTACAGTAAGAGTTTTAAACTGAGAAAAAAGACTAACCCCCGGATTCATGAAGCTCGGCGCAAGGCCGGTGTAAGGCTTGCGCCGGCCGTGCGGCGTATATATGGTGTAGTAGCGCCATATGCATATTAATGAAGGTGCGCTGCCACCACATCCATGTGCATAGGACACTTGCGCGAGTGCATGGGGCGTTACTAAGCTGCGCCTGGAGGCGTGTCAATGTCGGCTGTCGATGAGCAACCTAAACGGCTGAATATTATAGTCTGCCTGCAATAGTAATCGCGCTTATCAGTGTCCGTGGATAATGAAACGTATGCAAAGCATGCAAGACAGTTCCCGGCCACACAAAATTGAGAACCAAACAGAACTGCACGCAACACAATATGAGTTTCCGTCCATGGAACAAATGATATTTAAAATCGTGTGTCCGTAATGTACTGCACTGTAAGTAGTTATACCCAGTGGAAGTGAAGCGCATCATGTCAGCCCGCCGCCAATACACACGTCTAGCCCCATGGGCAGGGTCACCAGCAGTCCCACAGTGGTAGTGATAGTACACAGCTGGGCAGTTGTGGCCATATAACAACCGTAAAGAAACCTGACAGTCCAAATTGTATACCAAACTCACACAAACATATGAATATTAAAATGTGCTATACACATGAACAGGAACGTAACCGGCACATACACATAGGATGTTATATGCGGAACCGGGATATCCAAATGCAGAACCCATGCATGCAAATGCAATATGCAACAACCCCTGTATAGCACATAACCCGCACCCATGTTCGAATGTCCACCAAATCCAGCTACCAGCCTTGCGCAGCCGTACACCTACACATAGCGAGTATTCCCCATATGTAGTAGGAAGTATCGTCCTAGGCAGTGTCAGGATTACAAATATGTATCCCACGTTTGTAAACATCCCATCACAGTTACGTAAATCCAAATGCCCGTGCATTCATGTTTTGGCAAAATGTGTGTACATCCCGCGTGGGATAAGTAACCTGTTGAAACCTCAGAGTTGTTTACATGCCATGGTGTCTAGTTCTGTACACATCTGGACAAAACATGTATGTGTAGTCACGGTACTGTTCAGTTTCTAGACAGACATGCAAAACATACTACGCAGGATGGAACACCTGTCCACCATGCAGGTCTCCCCATTAGGGTTGCCACCTGTTCAGATGCCCAAGGTGGGACATCCTTTGTAGAAATGTGAGAATTTGCAGGATAAAACATACCCCCGGCCAGTGCAAAGGACAGAATTACACTTGTTTGCCAAGATAAAAGCTTATTTCATAGCATTTGAATTGCTTATGCTATCCCAAATAATAGTTATGTGTTTCAGATACAAAATACCTGTATCATGCAACTATTAAAGAAAATAAGAAATATACTTTTGTCTTAAAATCACAGGACATTTGCCATGTCTTAGGTTTCGTCGCAGGACACAACTGTCCAAAGTGGGACTTCCCCCTCGCAAAGAGGAACAGGTGGTAACCCTACTCCCCACTGAATTATCGACAGTATATATTCAACTCAATCACATACCGACACCACCTCTCAACCTATTACAGCAACAAAATCTGGACAAAGCCTAAAATGATGGGTGGACAAATAGGGACAGATGTAAATACTGCTCTCACAAACTTCGAAAGTTCACAGAATAATAGTATGTACATTAGCATGAAATGTTGTGAAGGATGTGGGGTAGTCCCCGAGTATTACAGAGGTCCGTACATTTTTACTGTAACAAACCTTCACATATGTTTACTGTACTACTGCATACCTGTAGTTAATTCATAGTTAATTCATGTGCAAAATAATAATCCTCGTATGAATGAATACAGGAAATAGTCAAATGTGAATGGGAACACCACTCACCGTGGATTATGTATTGTAACCACCCCCACCCATATTATGTATTTCCAACATTATAAGCTGCTGACAGGTGCTCAAACACCTGTGTCTGTAAACACAGATAAAATGTTTAAAATGGACAAACTCTGTCCATGTGCTTTGTCTGACATTTGAACACGGTCAGGGCAGTTCCGTTCACCAGGTGGACAAGCCTAAACCCAGATCACCACATGAACACCCTTTCAATTAAAGACTTGTATGTGTCAGGACTATAAGCCTTGGGGTTCTGAATATCTCTGCAGTGATTAAATATGCAGCTTGGGTCCAGAGCAGTAGGGAATAGAGAATGTGTAATATGTAGTACCGCATTTTTCCCAGCAGGAGAATGGATGCCTGTGTCGTAAGTGAAGTGGTGAGGCATATGTTAATGTAGCTATGTACTATGGGTATGCATATAAATGAGTCAGAACACCAAAAGTATAGTGGTTACAGCATCCGGCCAACGTGAATGCAGTCCCGGTTCAACTACGACTACAGCTCATATAATGTTAAAGTGTAATGAATGCATCTGTGCTGTTCAGACATTTAAATATGTAAAGGTGAACGTGTGTTTCGCATATGTCCATTAACCGGATTACAGATAATTTACTGGTACTGTCACAAGTAATAAAGCCCACGTAAGCACAAAGACTTAGTAAACATATGTAACCCACAATAAGGATATGCATGTGCGTCTGCGCACAACCCACAATAAGGAAATGCAAGTGCGCCTGTGCGTGTGTGATCCGCTCACAGCATAGTAAATGAATGCTGTTTCCCCCACGTTAGATATACATGGCTCAAACCTGTTAACCCTGTAAAGTATGAAACCGGACAAAGGCATGCAAACTACCGGTACAAATAGGGACAAACCCCAGATATGTGCCAGAACAAACATAGAGAGTGGATAGAATAACGGGTGTGTCAGTAGCATGGATTCCCTGAAGGGTATGAACTGCTTGCCAGTATTTCCCACCGTAAGTCTTAAATGAAATGCCACTACATTGCCAGATAGACACAAGTTTATGTAAAACACACCGAAGATAAAGAGGCAACCAGCTGTACACTCTGCGACAATCTGTACAGTGGAAAGGTATGGTATGGATATAGATATATGTGTATACACATAATCCACAGACGTAAACCAAAGCAAATTATGAAATGAGGATTGTACATGTATATATGTATACACAGCAAACATATGTCCCGTAAATATGACATATGTACATAAATAGGCCACGTTATAGCTAATATGGGTAGACAAACAGACATGCACGAAAGGTGAATAAACCGCTGCCTTCCAAACCATTGGCCAGAAAGTGACAGTCCAGCAAGTTCTACACTTTAAACATGCATATAGGTGTCCATTGCAGGACCCCAAAAATTGATCCATACGTAGTGTCAACTGACATTGACGCAAAATAAGTGACCTCAGCAAATACGATATAGCTGTACATGCAACAGTAGCAGGTGCAAGGGTAATGACACATGTGTCGATAGAATGTATGACGTACGAACTGATATCCGGAGAGTGGGGAGTGCATATAAGTGTCTCCACACTTCAGTACCGCTCACATTAAACATGTGTAATGGGTACTGTGGAGGGTTGTCAGGTATGGGAATCATGGGTATGCAGAAATGGGCCTAGGTGTTGTTTGGCAGAGATTTCGTAGGCCCGCCCCGTGGGAGTGATGTGGGTATAGCACACGCCTATATTCTCAATAATGGGGCAAACCATCCACTGGATATTGCGTAAACCATTTGGGGAATATGTAGGGCCCCATATCAGTGTCATGTAGGCGATTATCATGGATGGACATGCGTACGACCAAGATGGTAACCATAACTGGCAAACTGTCAGAATAAGACAGCTGCACTAAGGCATAGTACATGAAATACAAATAGGGACTATATTAGATATACCCCAGACAAAGTCAGAACGTTGATAGAATACTGGCGTAGCCAGGAATATGAATGTTATGAGTGTTACTAATCATGTAATAGAAATATCAGTCACTATTATCTAACCGCACAGTTCGTTATGCCTTGCCAGCAATTTACCAGAAAGGCACATTACTATGACAAATGTAACAAGGGCAATGGTCAAACATCAGGGCGTTTACCCATAATGTGTACAGGTTAGGGGTATGAAGGTAACCTGTCCAAAATACATGTACAGAACTAGTGATACTAGGTGGACAGGTGAGAAGAAAGACATCAGGACAAATGAGAAAACATGTACAAGTCATACGCATGTACTCTGACAAATGTGAATGACAACGTATGCCCTGTGAATGTAAATGTGGAAGGTTAATAGACTCAAAAGAAATGTGTCCCTCAGGGTGTCATGCAGTGTCACAGTAACAATGTCCAGTCCCCCGTACGCGTACGTGAGCTCTGCCACTGACGGAAAGCGCAAATACTGACGTACACATACGGTACATGATAGACTAATTAGTGTGGATAAGCAGCTGTTGGACTTTGTGAGGAATACAACCCTCTGGGTGTGTGTGTATTGCAATATAAATGTAATGGCATGTGGCCTGTGATGCCGCCATACAGTGTGTGTATTGGTGTCAGAAAGTTGATATCTTGTATCAGACACATACTCCGCAACTGTACAGATTTACGCAGAATGTGCAGAGTTCTGCCTCATATGTTTGGTGTGTTCCACGTAACATCAGTACCATTCTGGCACATTCCTGATAACTGAAGTCATGAAATAATGACAAACGTGTGTTTAAGACACCAAATCTGTCAGAAAAGCCATACTAATGCAAAACCTATTGTTGTGTCAACTATCTACGTTTGTAAGATCAACATGTCAATACTGCCCCTATGTGTCCCATTATCAGATAAGACTTTGTCCAGATGTTTGCTCTAGGAGGTGGAGTGGTATGATCAGAAACAGATACATGTGTGAGGAAACAGCATTATCGACTGCAAGATAACGCAGAAGGTATGAAATGCGCTGCAGTAGGACGTTCAGTACTGTCCGCAGGTATGTGCTGACATGTCAAATGACACAACAGTCTACATGAAGTACCTATAGGGCTGTCACCTTTACAAATGATGATAGTGGGACATACCCACAGCCATGCACACAGCACAAATAGACATACACACAGCAAAACTAGGCCATGATACATGAAGCCTCCGGCGTGTACGAGCACAGTGAGAGTACAGCAAGGATAGATGTTTGCCAAGATATACAGCAAACGCCTGTAAGGGCATGTAACACCGCCCGTAACACGGACGTTGCATGGACAATGTTGGGATTTGCAACATACCCCATTGGTATGTGAAAGCTATGCAAATATGCGATACATGAAACAGTCAGCTGTCCATGCAAGAGCAGAGTTATGGGCAGAAAATATATATATATGTATACATATATATATATATATATATATATATATATATATATATATATATATATATATATATATATATATATATATATATATATATATATATATATATATATCTAGAGAGAGAGATACAGACATACACACACAGACACACACACACACACACACACACACACACACACACACACACACACACACACACACGTGGCAGGGTTGTGAGCAGAACACGACCGTAACCACTGTACCACACAACAGCATTACGCAGTGACAGAATGTGCAACCGTGAGTAGTGGATCACGGAAATCACACAGGCATACGTCTAGCCTGTAGAAAGCGGCATCAAAGGCAAAGACGCCGCACAGATGTTATGGTGAGTGAATACTGTAAAAGCAATGTACTGTTGTCATGCAGCTGGAAACACACACACACACTTGGCAGGGCTGGTAATCGAACTTACACATAACTACCCTATCACACTACAGCATGACACATTTACAGAATGCGCTACCAAGATTACTAAACACAGCAGACCCACAGGCATTCTACTAGGTGCGTGTCAACATCCGCAAAGGCAAAGACGTCAGCAGGATATATCTGTGGTGCGAAGCATCTAATAGCATAACCTGAGTCCCCAGGCAGATGGGAGCATGCACACACACACACACACACACACACACACACACACACACACACACACACACACACACACACTTGGCAGGCCTGGGAATCGAACTTACACCTAACTACCCTATCACGCTACAGCATGACGCATTTACAGAATGCGCTACCGAGATTACTAAACACAGCAGACACACAGGCATTCTTCTAGGTGTGTGTCAACATCCGCAAAGCAAAGACGTCAGCAGGATATATCTGTGGTACGAAGCATCTAAAAGCATAACCTGAGTCCCCAGGCAGACGGGAGCATGCACACACACACACACACACACACACACACACGCACACACGCACACACACACACACACACACACACACACACACACACTTGGCAGGCCTGGGAGTTGAACATACACCTAACTACCTTATCACACTACAGCATTACACATTTACAGAATGCGCTACCAAGATTACTGAACACAGCACTCCCAGAGGCATACTTCTAGGTGGGTGACATCATCCGCAAAGGCAAAGACGCCGATAGTGAATGTATGTGTTGTGAGGCATCTAAAAGCATTACTGTGTCCCCAGGCAGCTGGAAACCCACACACACACACACACACACACACACACACACACACTTGGCAGGGCCGGGAGTTGAACATACACCTAACTACCTTATCACACTACAGCATTATGCATTTACAGAATGCGCTACCGAGATTACTGAACACAGCACTCCCAGAGGCATACTTCTAGGTGGGTGACATCATCCGCAAAGGCAAAGACGCCGATAGGGAATGTATGTGTTGTGAGGCATCTAAAAGCATTACTGTGTCCCCAGGCAGCTGGAAACACACACACACACACTTGGCAGGACTGGGAGTTGAGCATACACCTAACTACCTTATCATACGACAGCATTACACATTTACAGAATGCGCTACCAAGAATACTGAACACAGCACTCCCAGAGGCATACTTCTAGGTGGGTGACATCATCCGCAAAGGCAAAGACGCCGATAGGGAATGTATGTGTTGTGAGGCATCTAAAAGCATTACTGTGTCCCCAGGCAGCTGGAAACACACACACACACTTGGCAGGACTGGGAGTTGAACATACACCTAACTACCTTATCACACTACAGCATTACGCATTTACAGAATGCGCTACCGAGATTATTGAACACAGCACTCCCAGAGGCATACTTCTAGGTGGGTGACATCATCCGCAAAGGCAAAGACGCCGATAGGGAATGTAAGTGTTGTGAGGCATCTAAAAGCATTACTGTGTCCCCAGGCAGCTGGAAACACACACACACTGGGCAGGGCCGGGAGTTGAACATACACCTAACTACCTTATCACACTACAGCATTACGCATTTACAGAACGCTACCGAGATTACTGAACACAGCACTCCCAGAGGCATACTTCTAGGTGGGTGACATCATCCGCAAAGGCAAAGATGTCGATAGGGAATGTTTAGAGAGTGAGCAGTCTGAAAGCATATTACTGTCCCAAGGTAGACGTAGACAAACACGGCAGTGCTGTCATCGGGCCAACTAAATATCTACGGAGCACTACAACACTAAACAGATACGGGATGCGCCACAGACAGTACACCCTTCGAGACAGCAACCAGTGTGTTCAATGTAGGCATCCATCGTGACATTGAAAATGGACATCTGTTGCCTGGATGACCACCATGGCTATACAGGATGTCAATGGCCATGCCCACACACTTAGTATCACACGTCTGTTTGGAATGTACTGTGTGTCCATCTACACAATGGCGTACTGGGCATGCTCACACACTTAGCAGTTGCAAAGGGCCATCTTGCATGCACACGGAGTCTAATCACGGAAGGGCGCAGTGTGGAATGTACTGTGTGTCCATCTACACAACGGCGTACTGGGCATGCTCATACACTTAGCAGTTGCAAAGGGCCATCTTGCATGCACACAGAGTCTAATCATGGAAGGGCGCAGTGTGGAATGTACTGTGTGTCCATCTACACAACGACGTACTGGGCATGCTCATACACTTAGCAGTTGCAAAGGGCCATCTTGTATGCACACGGAGTCTAATCATGGAAGGGCGCAGTGTGGAATGTACTGTGTGTCCATCTACACAATGGTGTACTGGGCATGCTCACACACTTAGCAGTTGCAAAGGGCCATCTTGCATGCACACGGAGTCTAATCATGGAAGGGCGCAGTGTGGAATGTACTGTGTGTCCATCTACACAACGGCATACTGGGCATGCTCACACACTTTTCAGTTGCAAAGGGCCATCTTGCATGCACACGGAGTCTAATCACGGAAGGGCGCAGTGTGGAATGTACCGTGTGTCCATCTACACAACTGCGTACATGGACTGTACTGTGTGTCCATCTACACAACAGCATACTGGGCATTCTCACACACTTAGCTGTTGCAAAGGGCCGTCTTGCATGCA
Source organism: Protopterus annectens (assembly GCF_019279795.1). Lineage (NCBI taxonomy): Eukaryota > Metazoa > Chordata > Ceratodontiformes > Protopteridae > Protopterus > Protopterus annectens. Next base: position 517,235,109 of record NC_056729.1, read on the forward strand.
GATGGAGTGTAAACACGGAAGGTCTCAGATTGTACTGTACCGTGTGTCCATCTACACAACTGTGTACATGGACTGTACTGTGTGTCCATCTACACAACAGCATACTGGGCATGCTCACACACTTAGCTGTTGCAAAGGCCTGTCGTGCATGCAGATGGAGTGTACACACAGAAGGGCACAGTACAGAAGGGCACAGTAAGGTATAACTGTCCTCACGCACAGGGCGGTCACACATGCAGTGACCTGTACACACACAGCTGCCATCACAGCTGTCACAGGTGCAGGTCACACACGTACACTGCAGTGTACACTGTAGCTGTCAAGTCAGCACCATGTCGTCGGTGCAGCACTACACAGCCTTACAGTACCACAACACCATGTGACACATGACCACTGGGCTGTACAGAGGTGTACACCAGCTGTGCAGAGTACACATGTACCAACAGGGATCCAACAGGTGTTATGCATTGCAATGATACCAGTATACATGAACAGGTTGGCTCAAGACATACCACCGCCCTTACACAGCTGTGACACCTGACTGTTGCTGTACACCAATGAACACACGTCTGGATATGTCATACATGTGATTGTGTGGATGTGTGCATGAACTGCACACACAACACATACATACATAGCCTTTGATGTACCTCGTGCATAACAGTGGCCTAATCAATGCTACACACGCGAATGGAAGGTGGGCCCATGTCTGTTGAATGCTCACACTACAGGGGGTAGCAATGTTGACTAGGACACATTCCCTTGTACTGGTCGCCTGTGACACCCATGATATCATACCACAATCCATGTGTTATGTATGTCAACACACATGTCCAACAATAACAATGCATACAAACATGGCAACAGGAGACACATGTGACATCTGTACTGTGCATGCAGCAACCATGCATGTGCAGTGGCCGATGTCCGTAACATAGTTGCACCTACCTACGACATGCAGTCGCAATGCAGACCCATCATTGACACCTGTATACGGTGACATACAAACAGCACGTATGGAGGGATGTGTGTACATAATGTGGTGAACCACCTGTGTAGATGTATGTGTGCAGGGGGTGGCTCACAGTTGTGTCACACACCATCCTATCATGCCATGTGCAAACAGTACACTATGTCGCTGTTACGTGACGGTGCTGACATAATGCATACACAGCGGTCAGGTATTACCAACTATATGTCACATGGCACCTGTAACACCTACAACCTCCCGTGTGCATATAGCAGCACATTTGCCAAATATAGCGTTGGTACACATAATGCAATCAATACCGCTGCATGTCTATCAAAGGTGTCATCATATGGCAGGTGTATCATTCCCAGCACTGCCATGTGTGTCTGAATGTGTGACTAGAGATGCCACATATAGCGGGGAATATGTCCCAGTTGTTACACATCCCTGTACACCGTTGTAGAGATCTGTACATACGTCAGTGTGGGAAGCATGACGTCGGCCGGTGTGGTGCATCACACACGTCGGCTGTCCGTATACACATGTGTGGTCACCACAGTGTGTGTGTGTGTCTGTATGTATGTCTGGTGCTTGGTGTGAGGGTGTATGCTAATATACGGTGAGAAATGATCACTAACCCCACGTGGTGACTAACCCATAATGGTGATGCATTGCACTACCCTGTTGATGCCATATGTCCCAGCCATACTGGCTACCTGTGCATGTTCCTTCTCTGTGACACGTCGTGTGGGTGCGTAGTACTGTGAGGGTGATGACCACATAGGCAAGGGTCCCCACCTGCACACTATGGGGTGTGCGTTATAGTGGTGTACACCCCGTGAATGTGGCCATGTTCCCGTACTGTTACAGGGTCCTATTGCTGCACAGTGTGGCCTACAGCTACCAAGTGACACCTCACATCATCATTGGCCAGACCGCTGTGTACAACCCCTGCACCATGTCACCATACCTGTAATGTGTCCTGCTATGTATGTCACGTCTCTGTCCAGTGTAGCCTGTGGCACTGACCACATGCGTCAGGTGCAGTATATGTGCGGACATCTATGACTTATACCAGGTTATTGAATTTAAAAGTTTTTTTTCATGATTCCAACCCAACCACATTGGACGGAGGACTCACTCTTAAACGTCATAGTACGTTTATACCACCTCAGAATCTCATTATACACATATTTGAAAAACTTTGTGAAACACACATAAGAAGAATACTAAATGAAAAAACTAGTATTACATATAATCTAACTTCAGCAGAACGTTTTTGTTTAAAGGAGCTCACCAGTTCTAACAAGTTTAGAATAATGAAACCAGACAAAGGAGGTGGTGTAGTTATTATGTTGACTTGTGATTATATAGATAGAATGGTCAGATTGTTGGACGATGAAAGTACCTATGCTAAGGTGAATAGACACGAAGTGGACAAGGCCTATACTAAAATCGATTGGCTGCTTTACGAATTTTTGATGGATGGAATGATTGATGCACAAACTTATCATTATTTATCAGTGGAATACCCAGTAGTGCCCTCTATTTTTGGGATTCCAAAAATTCACAAACATCTTGATAATCCTCCATTTAGACCTATAGTCTCCGCTAAAGGATCAAAAACAGAGGCTTTGGCTGCCTATATTGATTTTAAGTGTAAAAAAGTTTTGCCAGACTTTCCCCACATTATTAGAGATTCGTGGCACTGCTTGGATTTGTTACGTGCCTTTGTTGATTCTTTTAATGGTCATTTTGATTTTTGTATGGTTACCATCGACGTTGTTAATTTGTTCAGTGTGATTCCACACCAAGAAGGCCTTGAGTTGTTTGAAATTTGTCTCAACAAACATAGTGGTTACAGCAACTCTGAAACTAGACTGTTGTCACAGATGTTGGAAATAGTTCTAGAAAATAATTTCATTTATTTTAACAGTCAACATTATAAACAAAAAAACGGTGTTGCAATGGGAGCCAAATGTGCCCCTATTTATGCTAATTTGGTGCTGGCAGCATGGGAGGAGGAATACGTTTTTACTAGCACTTATTGGAGTAACATTTTGATCTATCTAAGATTTCTTGATGATATTTTAATCTTTTGGAAGGGGTCTGAGATTGAGCTTAAAGAATTTATTACATATATTGGTTCAACAACTAGTTTTTTGAAATTTACTAGCCATACTTCTGTCGAAAAGATTAACTTTTTAGATATCACAATTTCATTTCAAAATGGTAAAGTAGAATCTAACATTTATCGGAAAAAAACTTACTCCAATTCATTTCTACACTTTGATAGTAGCCACCCGAACCACCAGAAAACGAATTTAGTTAAGGGCCAGATGGTGAGGCTGTCAAGATTAGTGAGTAACGAAGAGGCCTTTTCAAACGAGCTCACCATACTGAAAAATATGTTTACTGCTAGAGCTTATCCAGAGGAGTTGGTATCAAGAATTGGTAATAGTGTAAAAAGTAATAGGACAACACTATATAAACCCATTATACACTATGGATTACCATGTAAAGATGCATCTAATATTAGGAATGTTGGACATGACACTTTTATCATCCCCTTTAACGAAAAATCTCAACACATAGTTAAAGTGATGTACGACTCATGGAACATTATTACAGAAATCAATGTTGATTTGGGGAACATACTTGGTAACAAGCCAAAATGTACTTTTAGTAAGGGGCGAAGTTTAAAGAATTTATTTGAGAAACCCTTTAGTAATGAAATGTACACGAGATCCAAAATGTACAAATGTGGTGGATGTCGTTCATGTAGGTTCATTAACAATGGACCATATTTATCTATATACAATTATGAAAAAACAATTAGATGTCCAGGAAGTTGTGATTGTAACACCTGCATGGTTGTTTATGCTGCTACTTGTACAAGTTGTCAGGCCTTCTATATAGGTAAAACACACAGAAAACTAAAAACTCGTATCATTGAACACACCAGTGACATTAAGATAAAGAAAGAAACAAGTGCCTTATATATTCACAGTACGGTGTGTGTCAATTTCAAAAAATTTTTATTTTTCGTTATAGATAGAATACCACAACACAAGTTGTACAACGGGGGTGATATTAAGACCCTTTTGGAAGCCAAAGAATGTATTTGGCAACTAAGATTAAACGCCAATAAGTGGCCTGGTATCAACGAACAAGTCTCCATTACTAGTATATTGAAGTTAAAATCACAAATTATTTAGCAGCTAATGACACACCCACAATGTTTCATATATATATATTTTTTATACACATTATATACATCTTTTTACCTACATATGTTTCTCATAGCCCTTACATTTATTTGTACAATTATTATATACATACACAAAAATAGTCATGTAGTTAGATATTACCAATCTAAAGGTATAATAATGTTTGTACATATATTTTTAATCATCAAAACTATTTGTTACAAATTATTCCAATTATTTTTTATTCCCATTTTAATATGTTTTATTCATTTTACCTACAAACTTATTAAATTTAACAACAATTGGTACAATTCATCATGTCAACGTAACATTATATAATTTATTCTTATTAAACACCATTACAACAAAATAAAATTCATTAAATTTAAATGTAATGTTAACACAAATATCAAATTAAATTAGATTTTATTTAGTTTTACACTATTTAATATTTAATATTTAATATTTATTTTTTAATTATTATTTAATAATTACCATATATATATATATTTATTACATTTAATGTTTAACTTATTGGTAAAATATTTTCACTACATTAATTCACAACTATACAATTTATCTGATATTATTTTGTGACACAAAAACAAAAGTAGACTCAAACAAATTTATATAAAATGTTTATGTTAATGTGAGGAAATGTAGTATGAACAAAACATTTTTTAAAATTTTAGAACAAACTGATACAAGGGTCAAATTCTTGGTTAATGTCTGCACCAGCAGTTTTACTTTAACTTATTTTAAATGCATTTTTCATTCACTGCCAACACAATACAAGCTTCAGTCAATGAGTGTTGATTAACATAATTATGTAATTAGAGTAATCATAGTAATTGTATTTAAGGGACGTTCTAGGTTAATGTATTTTGTACTCTGATGATGCCCTGACATGGAAGGGTGAAAGCGCTTAGTACTGCTGTTTATAACTGTTTACAACTGTTTTCACTGTTTTCGTTGTGGTCCAGTTTTATTCGAAATAAAGAGGATTGTGCACCAACTCTAGGAGTCAAGGTTCTGATTGTTGCTGCTTACTAGTCTTGGTTGGAAGTTTGTTTTACAACCCCTGCACCATGTCACCATACCTGTAATGTGTCCTGCTATGTATGTCACATCTCTGTCCAGTGTAGCCTGTGGCACTGACCACATGCGTCAGGTGCAGTATATGTGCGGACATCTATGATATGTTGGTGTTTCCAACAGTCAGGTTGAGGGTACATGTAGCATGCTGATATTGCCAGACGTGCCTGTGAGTAATCCACAGTTACACGTGGGGGACTGCAAACACTGCTACCTGTAGGCACATGCAAGTACACCATAGGAGGGAACCAGGGTATCACAACCAACATGGTGCTACAGATGTAACCGAGAAACATACCGTGAACACATCACAATGCATGCTGCACCTGCACTACATGGTATGACCGATGCATGTTGACAGTACACAACCTATGTCACATACACATCTTTCAGTATTCACACACAACCACTGCAACATACACATCCCTCACTATGCATACACAGGTAATATTGCATACACCTCTCACTATGCTGTTCACCCTGTGCATCAGAATATTTGTGCATAACCCTGCGCCGATGGTGTGGATGACAGGGATGCGGCACAGGCTTCATCATATGCACAGGGTGATATGTTTGCCAGGGGCATAGGCTGCACCAATGGATAACATCATGTGTGTGTGTAAGTGCCGGTGAGTTGATTGGACATGTCTGTGCAGAATGCATGTGGATGTTGTGGAGCCCTACAGTTGTGTTTGCTGTGTGCGTGTATGTGTGTACACTGTTCTGCCATTTGTGAGGCCTACACGGGGTATAATTGACAGCCCCAGATTGTACAGAGCAGGTTGTACAGCTCACTGTGTCCGTCCACGGCCACATGACCTGTGCCTGCCTGGGGTTGCACGGGCACTACCAGGTGGAGGTACAGAGTGGCTACTGTCCGACGACACATGTCCGCTGGAACCGTGTCCCTGCTGAGAATGTCCAGGGCCATGTCCACGTGGCCTGCTGTGTCCTGGTGTTGACAGCGCAGCACCAGCTGCACTGCTACTGCTACCAGCACTATGGGAACGGGCATGTGAGGTGGCACGCTCATGTCGACCTACACTAGGTGGTGTTGCTGGCCGACGTCCACGTGGCCTACTCCTCACTCCTACCAGATGTTCCAGCACAGACAGCTCCCGCTCGTGGATTGCCATGCCTCGGTCAAGGATTCCGACCATCTCACCTAATCGCCTATCCAGAACATTAGCAATCTGTTGAGCATTTGCCAATGCCTGGATGTTGTCATTTAGGTTATGGATACCAGCCCTCTGCAGCCTCTGCCCTTCTCTGTTCTGCCGTTCAGCACGTGCCTGTGCTGCCATTACAGTCTGGAACATGCGTCTGGTGATGCCAGCTGCTGCGCTCTGTCCTGCAGGTGCATGTCTGCCAGAGGTCCTCCTACGAGCAGCACCAGCCACATGCCTGTGTGGCACATCTGCAGTCATTACACTGACACCATGGTGTGTAGACACACCTTCTGTAGCCACCACACGTTCCTGTTCCACGCTAACAGATGCTGACTGTCCTTCCTCTATGGCCACTGGTGATGCGGTATGTGTTGGCAGCAGAACTGTGTAAGGGAAGAGGGGACATAGCTGGGATGGTAACCATTGGCACAGATTCAGCCCCTGGCAACCCTGCCTGTACCTCATGCATATGTTCATCACCGCTAGTATCTGTGGGGACACTAACATCAGATGGACCGCAGGAGGGTAACGCACCTACATCACCTGTGAATGTAAAGAAATACTGTAAAGTACAATAGGCACAGACACACACGCACACACACAGACACACACACACACAGACACACACAGACACACACACAGACACACACACAGACACACACACACACACACACACACACACACACACACACACACACACACACACACACACACACACACACACACACACACACACACACACACAAACACACACACACACAAACACAGACACACACAAACACAGACACACACAAACACAGACACACACACACAAACACAAACACAGACACACACACACAAACACAGACACACACAGACACACCATGCATGTGATTTGTCAGATGGCATGCAGCATGCCTGCAATACAGCAGAGGGCATGCAGCTCAGACATTAATAGTGTTAGTAAGCATACCTCCCTGGGGTGCACACTACAGCAAGCAGGTGTCTTATCAGTAGCCATGCAGTTCACACAATCATGGCAGTATGCATGCATCCCCGTGATAAACCATATGGCCCAGAACAGGATAACAGTACACATGGCTGACGTGACCTTGACATGTAATCTGCTGACATGTGCATTAACATGCATACATGTCTGACACAATGGTGTCCTGACACATGTACAGCATCATAATGGGCTTCACATTACAGTGTTGTGTGTATGCCCTACAGATAGAATGCATGTTTAGCAAATGTGCATGAGCATGGGAGGATAGTGTAAGCCGTCTACATTGCTATACAGTGTGAAGTACAGACACTGTGCCATTGCATGGCATCATGAGGCATCTATGTTGCTGTAGAATGCATAATATGTACACATTGCATAGCCATAACTTCAACACAGTCATGATGTTCAACAGATCGTATATGGTAGACTTCAGTGACACCTCCAGTAGCTGTGCACAGGCTTTTAGGTTGTCCAGTGTACCACATCAACTGTATAATCGGTCAACTAAGGCTATAATTGGACCATGTGTGGACAATGTGCAACAGGGTGTATACACATCCCATGTACTGTGTGGCTACATGTCTCTGGCCATCCCCCATGGCCATGTGTGCACATGTGTGTGATGGCCATCTATCTCACATGTCTGTGTTGTCCCATATGACATACACCCATAGATGTCAGATATGTCACAATCCACAGGGCTATGCAGACAACGGGTTGTATGTTTGGTATGTGGGGTATAGGTCATGCGATAGTGTGACAATATTGCAGACAGAACACTACATGTCTGGGACATGTCAGGTGGCACATCACAATGTGTGCACCCAATGCAGGGGCATATGACACAATGGTGACACCTGTGGGCTGCCCATATCACAGCTCACTGTGTGGTACTGTGTGCGTACCACACATGTTGTTCCAATGCATACTACATATGCCTCCATTGTAAAACACCTCCACCATTGTATGCACAGCTGACCACACATGTCGCAATGACAAGTACTGTGGTTTCAAGTCGGTGTATTATTACATTTGTATATATTGCACATGGGTGGCCTGTGTGAATGAAGGGTGGTGCGACCTGCATATCATGACTGGAACAAACATCAGGTGTGCAAGTGTTAACTGGTCACATGGCAAATAGATCTACACTGTAACATGCCTGATACTGATGACAGTCTCACCTGCAACGGACTCATGTCTGTGCGGCACGCCAGAGGTACCTGTATAGGGGTGACACACCAGTATGAACATTATCCATGACTGTATGACAGCCACAGGTTGCACTGTGCATGCGAACACATTCACCTGTGTAATAGCATATAGTATGCACATGTGTGCATACACAGCGTAGCATACTGTAGTATGCAGCATGTGTGTCCACATACCTTGCATATGTTGTTACTTTACATAATGTACAGTGACACATGCAACTACATGGGATATAATAGCCATATGTGCAGTACTGACTTCCCAGGCAACTCCAGGCTCATTGGTTGGGAGACACCCACCTCCACGATGGCAGCTAGTGTTTCTGGATGCTGTTCCCTGGGTGTCCCCAGACTGACCAGTAGCTCCTCGGTGTGTGTGAGTGGGGGCTGTGTTGGTGGCCCACCATCTGTTCCACCTTGTTCCCTGGTGATTGCAGTGGCACGCTGTTTTGCATGTCATATCAAGTCCGTGCAGTGTCTGCGCACCTGCTGGTAGGTGCGGTTATGGCCACCCACATCGTTCACCCTCCTGCATAGATCCTGCCACAGGTCATCCCACTGCTGGGCATGCTGTGGCACATGGCTGAACAAGTCATAATTGTCATGGAGCTGTGGAATGAGGACATAATCCTCTTGGCGGTTGTATGCTGGGAGGCGTGTACGGGGCATTATCTGTAACACATAATGATGGTGACAGGTCACAGTTTCAGAGATGTACAGGGATACTGCTGCACATACATTTCTATGACATCTACTACATCTGCACAGTTATCTTTGCAAAGCATCATGACACTGACATGACTGACGTGTTTGTGTCACACACGTCACACCCATTATGCATTGGATATCATCACCATATATGTGTGTCACCTCATTACAGTGTTCATACTCCATGTAAATGCTGTCTTGCTGTGGGCATGTCTATTTGCCTGCACTTGTGTTCTTACCTATCTGCACATGCCTGGATGTGTCCATGGTACTGCTGTTGACCTGGATGCTGTGTATATGTCACATATCAACACAGACACAGCCATAATGGACTTGAGCAGTGACAATGCACACATACGCATGGACACCTGTACTTGCATGTGTTTTGCCATATACATCTACACAGCACTGTACAACTGTTCAACATCCTGCCACGGATTGCCTGTATTGCACATGTGATAGACATGGGACAATGGCTAGTCAGATGACATTCGCAGGGATGGTTATCAACCATAGCATGTGCGGGCACGGTTTCCAAGCTGTAACGGACAGCCATTGTGCCACCGCAAGGTGCATCAGTGCCACATTACTGATCCAGTCAGTTGATAGTACATCTACCATGCGGCCATCGCACCATGTATGACTGGGATGACATGTGCAGCTTTGATGGACAGGGTTGCATGGTATGGCAGGAGTATGTCACATTTATGGCACAGGGATCTGTCCAGCCTGTGGCGATCCTAGTATTAGGATGGTGGCTGACCATGACATATGTCTTATAGATCAGGATATGGACATGTAGCATGTCCATCATCATGGTGTAGCAAATGTCTTTCTGTAAGGTAGACAGCATGCTGCATAGTGGAGGTGAGGATTGTGAAGGCTGGTATCGCACATCCATGCATAGCCATTACCCCTTAAAGGTGGTATGTGATCCAATATTGGTCACCACAGTGCTGTGTATGCCTGTCCAGTGATCTCTGTGCTCATGGATGGCACCCTGACATGACATGGATACCTCATATGACTACCTAAGGGGCCTGGAGACGTCACCAAGTCGGGGGGTGCACTGCACAGCACCATCCCTTACACAGTGTCCATAATGCTGACCACAGTCTAGGTAGTAGTTTATGGGTACAGGGATGTTCACCTAGCGGTGACAATGCTGGTATCATCCATCAGACTGTGCACATATGTCACACACCTCACCCACACAGCCCATTCTGTATGTTGTTCACAACACTGACACAGCTATACTGATAGGTCATGGCCATTCACAGCCTTACATACACAGAAGCCTAACATTTGTCTGTGTGGTATGGGCTACAATGAGGGTGGGGTACAACACATTAACCCTGTACTACTGTAGCTGGCACTGGTGTGATGTGCACATGTCACTCTTGCACCTTTTGTAGTTGTGAGTCTGTCAACAGGCCACTGGTGGAACACTCCTGTGACATGCAAAGGTATTTGTAATCAAATATCCATGCTGTCTTGTACATCTGTACTGCTAACATCTACAGTGCTAATGGTTCATGGACATGCACACCATACTCAGCAGGGTTATAGTGCAGTGCCACCCTAAATGACTGTCATCACCACTTGTGGGTTGATATTATCCAACACCATATCTGTATTGTATGGTCATGCTAGGCACTTGTTCAGAACTTGTGAGCATGTCATGAGCTACTGATTACTCTAGCACCCATTCCACACCATTTCCCACAGGTACACTGGCTGTCCTACACTTCCCAGCTTGCTTATGGTACAACAGCTGTTGTACACACGTAACGCACATATCCTGTGGGACATGGTTGTATATACAGGCATGTCCAACTGTCACGTACCAGTGCTACTGCCTGTCTATATGAGGGATATGTCGTACATGTGGCAATAGAGCAATTGTCTCATGTACACATTCAATGCTCACCTCCCAACATACAACACTACAGCCTGTGGGGGATGCACTTCTGCAGCCGTGCTGGGGACATAGCTCTCAAGTGTACCTCATAACGAGGAACGTACCTCATTTGGGGTTCTAAAAGGTGCATGTTCCTCAAGGTTCCACATTGAAAGGGTCTGTCACACATTCATTGTTGGAAATTGTTTACCTGCTAGCCATGGCTAAATAGATGGGAATCATATTAATTCATTAGAATATCTTTTTTATACATAAAACCAGCCTATTTTAGCCATCATATGCCATTCCTAGTTGAAGCTGTTAGTAAGCCAGTTGTAAGTGTTCCACGTTTTGCCCATTTGTCACACAGTATGAGGGCTAATGTTCCTCATTTTGGGGACAGGAGGTTGACAGCTATATCTGGGGGTAATGCTGTCACCAACCCTGACTGCACCTGACAGTCATTTGGGGATGTGTAACATTCGCAACACACCCCACCCATCACATAGTCTCACATGATCTACACCACTGGCCACACCTATGAGGACACCTTGTGCAGTACGTCTCCATACTCACTGTAGGCACCAGAGGTAGCCGCCATCATGGAAGACAACATCACCAGCTTATAGCCCACAGACTCATGTGTGCCCATCACATACAGCCAATAGGGAGTCATAACATTCACAACACACCAGTCAAAGATGACTCTGTAGGGAGTCACACTGCAGTTCCACACAGCAGGCTACACAAGGCGATAGTCGCTTACATCTTGCTGTCGGGTAACTGCTTCTGCAACATAACCTATGCACCCATGCCACACCTCACCAGGTACGATGTGACTGTCATTCTCCATGTTAGTGTGACTGCCCTGTGATGCCACTTCACAGACTACGTATGCAGGGACATGCAATAGCTCACCAGTCTTATAGCCTTGAGGGTGTGGGCCAAGCCCTGGGAGGCATTTTGCATTCGTCCGGACACGATACCACTGTACAATGACCGACTCTGTCACTTCAACAGTTGCCTATGCTCCTATTGTCATTCCTCAGGCATCTGGTATCTGTCCGCTTTGACTGACCTGGTCAAACACAATGCTGTGGCACAGACGACTTGCACCTGTCAGCCCTGGGAGTACAGCTCACATGTAAGGCTCTTGCTGCTTCTATACTGCATGTCTTGCACAGTTTCCAATAACTGTCACCGGCAGGACGGGAACCGGCAGGCACGACATGGGGTCATGTGACACAATGCTTGCATCTTCCTCTGTGACGCACGCAGGGAAGGCACACCTTATAATGCACCACTCAAACATCTCTGCAGTGACTGGGACCTGCCTCTAGGCTCTGCAGAGCACACCTGCAATGACAGGTTATAGACAGACCATACCTTTCAGGCACATACCTGGACCGGCACACCCACAGCTGAGGGGTTCCCATATCCCACCATGTTTTGCACACATCCTGGCAAGTTACTTAGCACAATGCATCAGAGGTGCTCCACGTGCAACTAACTGTGTCCGGGACCGCTATACACATTGTAACAAGCTACAGAGTCAACATCATACCCCACGGGTAACATACCTTCTATGTTGGTATATTGGACAGTGGGCCTCAGACAGCTACTACTGATGTGTGACTGACACTACCCCACACTTCACTGGGATAGCCACTCATGTACCAACACATCCATGAGTCATAACCTCCGCTCTGCTGGATCAACCCATACACACCACTTCCAAGACCTACATTAACCTTGGCATGAACACTACCACCATGTGACTGGTGTTACACACCTGGGGTTATCCCCTCATTGGTGGATTCTGAACATATGCTAATCAACCTTGTTAGCCACATCCCGGCACCACACCCATCACAGCATACACAGTACATGAGTACTACAACACCTACTACAGACGTCTGCTGACAGTGGTTGTTAACGTCATGACACCCGAGCAGATGGACAATGCACATACAAATGCTGACACATACCCCAGTGCACTTCATTAGCATGTACACAACTGCATGGATCATGCTATTCCACACAGAGCCATGATGGTACACACCAGATAACAGACGCCACTCTGGTGGTCATGTTCCATGGACATATGATGTACAACAACAGGTGTAGGCTGTTGCACAGTGGTGTACATTCCCATGTGTGGGGTGGCTCACTGGTCAGCCGTGGTGGGGCCACAGGGTCCCTCATCACATACTCCAAGACTAGCTACGTAAACATGACTGCCACACATTCTGGGGTGTACCACCAGGCATTATGGTGGTATGTCAGTAGGTGATGGCAACACCCACATCTGCTGTCACATACAACAGTCACTCAGGAACATTACAGACCCAGGTGATGTTGGCAACATGCTGGAGGATGGATTCAATGCTGACATTACACCCTCTCACTCACTACAGGGCCACAATCCATACATGAACATTGTGGTGTCCCTGTGGTCACACCTACATAGTACTGACCTACACTCTATATGTCCTGGGACACTGGCCCCATGTCACCTTCCAACGTCCCAGGCTGTGATGTCCACCAACCTCTGAATTACATGTCTCCCCACTAGGCCACCATATTCAGTAATAGCCTTGTTTCAGACATTGTAGCCCCTGAATGGCACACAGCAGCATTTATCACACTACACACAGGTGGCACCACAATGCACGAGTGGGACTATAGTCCTACACACCTGACTGAACTGTTCTGCATGGCTATGGGGCACATCATCAAGGACGTCATTCACAGAGACAGTGTTGGGCTCCGTCCTTTGCTGCCACCGGGTTGGGCTTGTTAGGGACAGAGCATGGCCCCTACACATGGTGGACTCCTTTCATACAGTTACCAGGGCAGTTGCTGATGGTAGGGAGTCCACACATCCTACATTGTCCTCTCATTGCCTTTCAGCACCATTCCCCATTCTGGTATTGACAACATACACATCCACCTGCACATCGTACCCTGTGTCTCAGGATGTTATGCTATGTGGCTCATGGACAGGACACACAGTGAGGCCAGCATACCATAGTACCTACTACATGTCAGGTACATTTGGCATACCACAGTCCTCAGTCATAGGGCCCCTCATGTTCAGTATATGCTTCCCTGTGGAACAGGCTAGCACAGGGGACTTTCCCTGCCTAGCTTTCAAACCCCTGCATACAAAGCACCATGATTGCTCCACCAGCTGATACTGACTCCATCCATACGGGTGTCGCTGTGACAGATACAGAATATGACTATCATGGCATCAAGCTGCATGACACAAGGTGCATGCACATCACCTTTGCATTACACCATTCACCCACTGACTATCACATGGATGGTAGTTCCCTACATACATATCACATTGTACATGTTTGCAGTACACACATATGTCGCACCCACTCCTGTGGTTACCGTATTGCCACTGTGGCGTGGATATCCTTCTACGTGGCCACACCTATCTGTACTGGGTGTGTAGCTGGTACATAGGCACCCATTGTACCCCTGAACTCAAGACATCTACACACATTCAAGGGTACACCACCCCATTTAGGGTGTACCTTACACAACAGCTACAGCTTTACATGCCACAACATTAACATGCCATGACGTTTACTGAGCTCCGACAGTTTAAATATGCGGCTGCACTACGGACACCACATCTGTACACATTTGCATACTACATACTCAGGGGTGACCTCTGCTGATCAGACAGGGCCCATGTCCACAACATTATTAATGGATATACTCCTCATGTGCGACATAAGCAGAGGCCACTGTGAGCAACATGCTCATGGATATGGGCACACGCCACAATGAGTGGGATGTGCTTGTGGGTTACATTCCCAAACCGGACACTCACCATGCTTTGGAACATAAGTCCTATGTACATCACGCAGGGACACTCAGTAGCACTGTTCATGTGATACCTCCCTTGGTGGTTGGGAGACACATGTAGGCCTGGGATCACTGCAGTGGCTGTACTGTGCAGAGGTACAGGTGACACCTGGCTCTGCTGTTCACAGGACACTACCCTAGAGAGGTGCCACTAGTGTGAACACTGTGGTTGTGCTTACACATGGACTTGCCAGACTGCATAGTACCCCACTATGCACCTGTGAAGCTATTACATGTCCTTTGTGCATAGTTACTTGGTAGCCCTTCCATTTAGATTAGCTATCATGCTATTACAATGTCCCATGCCTACAAGCCATATGTATCCTGTTATTGTACATACCAATAGACGATACCTGTGGTATGCATGATATGCCTGTTATGCTGTGTAGAATATCTGTCATATCTACCTATAATACTATACATTACACATATTTCACATAGTATCCCATAATGCTAAGCATACTTGCACAGCGGGACCACCTTAGATATGTCATTAACGTTATATGCCCATACACATGCGTGCTGTGACAGTATATCAAAATATACTATCCCCTGCTATGGCATGTCCTTGTTGGACATACCCTACCACTGACAGCGGGTTGTATGGAATTGTTCTGTTTAACGCCCTCATGTAGCATCCCTTGTGGTGTCTGTGCTGTGTACCTTGTGTCCCACTGCTGGACGCACAGTTTCTACAAGTGTTAGTATGCTCAGCAAGACATCACTACATAAATACCTTCCCCACTTTATGCATTGCGGACACGTTTAATTAATGCAAACCAGGCTATACATACAGTAAAACTAATTAATACAGATCATGCTATACATAAACTTACATATCGGGCGTTCTACATACCTTGTTGTCATTACGGCGTTTAGTTTCTATCTCTCTCACAGTGTTTCAACTGGTATTCGGTATGAGCATACGGTTTGAATGTCTGGCAAGTCATCCTTATATACGTCGATACCTGTAACATGTGGATTCATCCCGCCAATTGGTGTTCCTGAGTGACTAATTACTTGCATATCAGCTGTGCAGCTACTCCATTTGCCAAATAGGTGGCAACAGTGGGGTATAATTGGATTCTCCACTTGGGCGTTGCCTATTTGCCCTATCTTCGTGGAGACGGTCTGTATTGTGTTTTGTTATGTGTAATTGCAACTGCTATGCATGGAGACAAGTATACTTTGGATTCATGTCCCCCGTGGATTGTGTGTGACAGGTAGAGTATTTGGTTCAACATGTGGGTGTACCTGTCATCCCAATGTCTGATAACGGAGTATTGCAAACAAAACCTGTAACATGGCTGTTTGTTCCATTATACAACACCTGCAATTTTGCATGACGCCTTTAATTGTGTCTCTCACACGGTATGTTGAGGGTTCTGCAGATGTAATTGACTGACTGGATGTTTGTGCTGCTATTACAGTCTGTATTGCTTTAGTTTCTAGTGTGGGGGATGTCGGTGGGTGTACGTAGCTTATACAGGTTTGTGGGCCTTGCATTTCTACATAATCTGTATATATGTGTGTGGGCTCCGTCCCTAATTAGAGAGCTAACAGTTAGTAGACTTATGTTACGGAATTGTACGTTGGGCCATTGTTAATTGGTTTCTATATCGTCTGCAGGTGAGCTTGCTACTTATATACCTCCATAATTGCAGCGATATATCAAGGGATATGTATAAGTGACAGCTATCCCTTGTATTTCTGTCCCAGATATTTGCAGTGATTGTAGTTGTGTTGGTAAAAGAGCCTGTTTGCCATGGGTTGCCACGTGCCATGGTCATTGTTGGACACTTGCGGGACACACAGCGGTGTTTACAGGCCAACACGTAGCCACGGTCAGTACACAGGTTAGCACATACTTTTGTCCTCAATACATACCTATTGTTGTGTGACTTTGGCTACTTATCATATTGCATGTAACATTTACGTTTCTTACATACAGGCATAACTATTAAATACGACTGTTACATTATATATGGGACATATTTATGTCCTACCATCTCGGACATTTGCCCTTTGTACTGTTTTATGTCAGGACACAGCTGCCTAGGGTGGGGCTGTCCCTCCTACTGTGGGACAGGTAGTAACCGTATGCCTACGGCTAGCTATACCCACACCTACCGTACTGATCTGCCTCTGACTTGGCACTAACAAACACATGTTGCGGACACACACACATTACAGTCACACAGAGATGCACACGGCACCCTCAACGCACACTTACACAGTCTACGGCACTCACAGACACAGTTGAACACAGTACCTACGTGGACCGCAACACCGGCAGCGGTGACTAACTGTCCCTTCATATCATCATACTATTACTCGCAGCTGTACTGTTCCGGTGCTGTGTTCTATCGGTCTTTCAGCCTCGTGGTTACACATGTCGGTATGTTACACATTCCATGGTTAGCGGTGTCCTATTTATTTGTATCTCCAAGGTGTTATGAATGTCGTTGAACTACCTATTATATTTGCAGATATCGCTGAATCCATCTATATCACCATATATCACTCTATTGCCCTTTCTATTTGTATTATATATATGCATATGTGTACATATATATATATATATATATATCTATATCTATATATATATATATATATATATATATATATATATATATATATATATATATATCTCTGGTGGGGAACGTGACAGGCACACAGCACCACCATATGCTGTAAGGCTCATGTACTGTTCAGGTGTTGGCATTCCATGTTCCACTAGCTGTTGTGTTTACAATGTTTGAGGGCTGCCTATGTAGGAGTCACACATTGGGCCACCTATACATTACAATTTACAGGTGGTCATGTTTGTGTGCCATCCATTTTACTGTGTGTGCAGGTGGAGAGGTGTCAGTCCGTAGGGGCCTACACTGTCAGAGTATGTGCTATACGTTCCCTCTTTGCCAAGGCGTAGGCATATTGGGCATGCCTCCGTCTGCCTACTGGGGCTGGCACAGTGTGTTCATGGTCTGAATCCCTCTGTGCCTGTAATGGCCTTGGCAATTGCGGTGGGCTATTAGGGCCTTCACCATTTTGTCCCTGCTGCAGCTGCTTCCGCAGGATCATATTATGTAGCTTGGCACATACTATGACGATGTGGGCACACGTGCCTGGAGAGTACTGCAAGGCTCCACCAGATGTATCCAAGCACCGGAACCGTGATTTCAGCATCCCGAACACACACTCTATGATGATTCTGGTTTGTGCATGTGCCTCATTATGGCATTCTTGCATGGGTGTGTGTGCATTTCTGATGGGAGTCATCATCCACGGCTCCAGTGCATAGCCAGCATCCCCCACAAGATGGCCATGTGGGATGTCCCCCCTGACAAATACCTGATACAGCTGTGAGGCATGCCAGATATGGGAGTCATGGTAGCTTCCAGGGCTGCCAGCACACACATCCATGATAATGCCCTGGGCATTGCACACGACCTGGCAATTGATGGAGTGGAATCCCTTGTGGTTTATGTAGCGCCTACCATGCTCACCGTGTGGTGACTTGATTTGTATGTGCATGCAGTCTATCACACCCAGTACCTCCGGGTAGTGTGCCACACGGTGGAAGTGGTGCATATTGCTGGCCAACTCCTCCTGAGTTCTGGGGAAGTATATCTGCTCATTGGCATGTGGTAACATGGCATCCAGGAACTGGTGTAGTACCCTGGATGCTGATGCCTGTGAGATACCCATTATATCTCCAGTTGGCCTTTGAAAGGTACCTGTGGCCAGTATTCGCAGGCTTACACATACCTTCGTGTCCACTGGGATGGGTTCCCCTCTGTTGTTTCTGGTTCTCAGGCGTGGCCGGCACAGCTCCACTATTTGCTGTAAGATGTCCCTGTCCACCCTGTAACACACTACTATCTCCAGGTCATGTAGCCCCTGGTAGGTTACCCTTGGACTGAACACTCTCCTTCTCCTCCGAGGCCTGCGGTGGTTGTCGGCATCATTCTCCACAACACCGTCAGTCTCTAACACATGCTGATGAATCACAGCTATGGCAGCTCCCAACATGTACATTTTAAAAGTTCCCCATATGTTTACACCTATGGTGCGGTGTTTGGGAATAAACAGGTGTGTGTTGGGTGCTTTCACACTTTATACTATTGTGCTGTGAACACCGATGATGTCATAGGGTGTGTATGTACGATCGTAGCTACAGGGTATCTTATGTGTTTTACTGCCGGAACTACTATTGTGGTGACTTTGGTGTTGATTACATTTGCCTGCCGTGGATTACCTCTTGACCTTCCCTTTACATTTCTGCTCGTTGTACCTACCATTTTCTGGCGTGCATCCTGCAGCCTACTTTCATTTGTACTTTCCTGGACCTGGCGTATCTTGCGTTATGTGTGCTACTGCCGGTCTGCTGTGGGTTTGCTCTGCTGTGTCAGGTCTCCTATCTTTGCAATCCAATACCTCCCCTCCTTTCTTTGCATTCCAATGCCTCCCCTATCCTGTTTTGCAGGTTTCTGCAAGCAGACTTGTCAGCTGCCGTCGATTGGCCTTCGTGAGTTGATTGGTGTTGATTGCTCATTAGTACTCCAATTACCCTACTTCCGCATTTCCTTCTTTTCTTCCCCTGACCTTCCTGTTTCTGCTATTGTTTGCAGCGCGTGCGTCTGATTACTGGGTTTCGGGCACGTTTTCATCCCCGTACACATGCGCTTTTGGGCACCATGTGTGCTCTCAGCTAAACGATTCTATACCTTCCTCCCCACCCCTGTCCTGCAGTTTTGCTTAGCAATGGACAGGCCAGATTTGCATTGCTCCAATGTGCTTACTGCTACGGTGGCACACCCCTCTGCTGATGTCATGTATCTCCTCTGAGCCACTCCTCGGTGTTATACTGCTGCGCCGTATGGTACAACCTTCATCCAGCAGGACATTTGTGATTCAGTATTATCTGCCTCATTTGCATGGCATTGACTACTAATTCATAGTTACCGCGCCGAACACTATTGCAGGCCCTTAGCAACCCTTGCACCTTGGTTGTGGTGTTCCATGCCTACCATTGTGTATTATGCTGTAAACCTGATTTCTATTACGTTGTGATTTTATGACATTTTTATATTATTTCTTTATGTTACAGCTTCCGCACACATGCCCTGCGGTTGTGCTGTGCGTTACTGTGGACATGACATTAAATGTTGTTATTTACATGTTGTGCATCTTTTCTTATGCCATTGGCTGTGTATTTCGCCATTGGCATATGTTAACGTTGTGATACCTGGGTCTGGCCCTCTTCCATAGCTCCGATGTTCTGTTTGGGGAAATGTAAACCGTGTTTTTTGGTTTACATTTCCGTGGGCTTACGCTATGCCTGCACCACTTCATGAATCGCTATATGCCTTCATTTGCATGGTGCGACACTGCACATGGGGTGATTAGCATACCTAAGCCGGGGGCTGCACAGTTCTGGCGTACACCGGTAGTGCACGTGGAATTGGATCGTACCTGAATCGCTCGACGGCCATATTTGGCGTTATACCGCCTACGCTATGCCTGCGCCTGGCGCAAGCTTCATGAATCCCGGGGTAAATTCTAGACAATGAATTCAAAAGAATTCTAAGCAGAATTCTACAGATATAATTCTAATCACATAATTCTAATATACATTTATGGATTAAATTCCTAACATAATTCTATAGAAACATTTATATATATAATTTTACAGATCATATTTAAAGACAACATTCTAGCCCAGAATTCTTAATACAAAATTCTACAAGTCTAAAGACTGATTTTTTAAAGTGTAAAAATAGAATTTTATAGTCAAATCTCTACCCATAGAATTGCAAAGAATTCTAAACTTGGAATTCTAAAGTTAGAATTCTAAACAAAGAATTTCACACATACTATTCAAAAAATCCACCTATGGAATTCTAAACACATGACTTTACAGATATAATGTTGCAGATTGAACTCCAAATACAGAATTCTGCTGATAGCATTTTACATGTACAATTATAAAATAGTATTTTACAAATAAAATTTTAAACAAAGAATTTTACACATATTATTCTGTACACTGGATTTTACATATATAAATTTATAGATGACACAGAAATGTGCAGACATAATATTAAACTAATAATTTTATAACCAGGAATGTAACCTCAGAATGCTAAGCATAGATCTGTAAAAATATACAGAATCTTAAGCAACGCTATCAAAAGTTAATATGCTAAACATAACTTATGAGGAAAGAGGTACAGAATTCTTACCACAGAGGTTTACCATCTGGGTTTTAAACAAAGACTTCTGTAAGAAGGCAATTGCAGAATTTTAGCCAGAATTATTAAGAATTAATTCTAAAGTTTTTTGAAGTCAGAATTTTTCAGATAAAATTCTGAACACTGAATTTTACAGATACAATTCTGAACACAGGATTCTACAAAAATAATACTAAACACAGAATTCAGCAGATAGGACATTAAGTATAAAATTCTACAGGTTTAAAGGTAGAAGTCTTAACACAAAATTATTAATGCAGATGTTAAAACAAAGAACTCTAAAGGCATTTGTGTAGATTCAAACTTATGGAAATAAAATTGTATAAAATAATTCTACGGAAAGAATTCTAAACATTTTATTCTGCAGACTGATATTTAAACAGATAATTCCGGTCAGGTATCTAAATGCAGAATTCTGCAGATAGAACACTACAGAGGGAATATCATGGTCTGAATTCTGAATGTATATTAGAATTTGAAGCTTGAAATCCTTTGTATAGAATTTTATATATAGAAACCTTTAACACCTAATTCTAAAGACTGAGCTCTACACGTAGACTTCCATGAATAGAATTCTAAATGCACAATTCCGACCATAAAACTGCACAGAAGATGTCTAAAGACAGACTTCTAAAGATACAGTTCTGCCAACAGGATTCTAAGCACATTTTACACTAAGAATTCTGTATACTGATTTTCAAGACATAAATATATAGAGAGAATTCTAATCAAAGAATTCATCAGATAGAACTTTTCAGATATGATTCAGAGGATATAAAATTCCAGATGAAATTTTAAATACAGAATTTTATAATTAAAATTCCAAACACATGATTTAATTGATATAATTAAATAAACTTTTATACAGAATTCTAACAGAATTCTGCAGTTAGGATCTAAAAAAAAAAAAAAACTTCTACGTTTAGAGCTCTAAAGATAGAATTATAAGTGTCAATGCTACAAATAGAATCCATATGCATAGTTCTAGACAGAGAGGCTTTTAATCACAAAGTTCTACAGATATTATTCTACATAAAGAATTATAAACATGAGATTTTACAGACTGTGTTCTTAACACTGAATTCACCAGATTGAGTTCTACCAATAATTATACAGATAACTTTATATGTGAACAATTTCACATGTAAAATTCAAACATAACATTCTACTGATAAAAAAGGAAGTAATGTTTTGCAGATTGGATTCAAAATGCAAAATTCTAAATTCAGAAATGCAAACCTAGATGGTCGACTATGAAAAATTATGGGTCAGTTCCAAAAGACTTGCTCTCAATGTAAGTGACCATATACACTGAGAGCAGGTATTTTGCAATCTGGCCCCTCATGTAAGTCTGTATATAGGTAGGCCTTATACCAAAATAAGTCATCTTTGCTGAGAGCAAGTTATTTGGAATCAAGGCAGACTGGAATCTGTCATTATTTCTGATTTAATTAACATATGATTATTTGACCCCAGAACACTACTCAAAACAGTGACATTCTGAATGTTGCAAACATAAACTCATGTTTGCAAGTACAAGCCCCCTGCATCTCATGGTATGGAGGCAGGCCTAAAAGCATAAAGGCAACATATATTCCAACTTGAAGTTGCACAAACTCAGATAAAGTGAAAGTGATAAAAATACTGGTCTCATCTTCCCACTCTTTCTGACTCTTCCAGTGATGATATTCTGAGCATAAATCAACTGGCCACAACAAAATGTAGGTTTCCCCACAGAATTCTACAGCTAGAACTGAAACAATGAATTGTAATGAGAGTTTTCTGAACACAACATTCCATGAGTTTATGCTGAATAATAACAATGCAAAGGAATCAAAACTGAAATCTTTGATACCAGCATTCCAAAATTAAACATATGGAACAACTCAAAACATTGAAACAAAAAAGATCACAAAAGGAAATACACAGTTTCCTCTAGAAAGTGGAACATAAAGACACCAGGACACATTTAGATACAATTTGTCTGGGTAGTGTTGGTGTTATGGAAGGGGTTGAAAGGTGTAGGGTTAGAGGCAGGATCATTGGCAGGGTTATGGTTAGCAGGTACTGTATTAGTATGGTGAGTGGAGGGCTTCACTGACAGTAATCTAGACAGCTTGGACAAATACACACATGCACACACACATACACACATTACAGTAAATCTATGCTATCACTTATCCCTACCATAACCCTAACTCTTCTACACTTACACAATATGTAAATGTTTCTGCATTACCATCCTAAACCTACATTTACCTTACCCACAAACATTTGATGCTCTACGGTTGGGAGGGTGGCTTAATGGTTAAGGTGTTTGCCTTGCAAACACAAAGTGCAGGGTTTGAGTATCACAAGGGATAATTGGCTAGGCTTAAAATGGCTCACAAAGAGCAGTTAGCCTAGTACCAATCTATGAACATTCAGTATTTATGCAAAATTTTAATATTTCAATGAAAAAAACAATCTGCCATAATTCCTAGTCATTCACGCCATTGATCAACAGTCACATTGATGGAGTGAATGACACCCCGGTCTACATAAGGTGCTGTGTAGACTGAATTATACAGAAAGAATTCTAAGCACAGAGTTGTACAGATGATGATTTAAATCATTAGAGATGAAATTTGATACACTGAATTCTGATCACAGAAATATATAGATAGACTTGTAAACTATTTTTATTTAGACTTGGGAGCACATTGTTATAATGCTGCATTCAAGTTTAACTAAATGACCTCAGAAAACGAAATCAAGTATATACGCCTCATATTTACCCACAAATTACTATATAAGGACCAATGCTCCTCACTAAGCACCTTAGCTTCATGGTACACAGGAAAAAAACAAACCTGAGGTCAAACAACATAAATTTCTTCCATGAAAGGTAGGGCACCTACTACCAGGGCCGGTGTTAGCATTTTGGGGGCCCCCAGCAAATGTCAAGTTGGGGGCCCCCATGGCACATCCAGTAGAAGTATCATCCTGTCAGTGCCATACCTCCTAAGAAACCTTTTAGTTTGTGCTGCAAACTTTTAGGAGTAGTACACACAGACAGACCTGTACTTACAAGCTCTTACATTACAACAGGCCTATATACCACACTTTGTTGACCTGTCTAACAAAGGGACACTTACAGTTACTGGCATTTAGTTGTAACAATGATACATTACAACAACTCTATGTACAGGTATTTACTTAAATGAAGTGATGACTTTGCCTACTGTTTCAAAACCCCCGCACACCTTCCAGCACCATCCTCTGATCCCCCCTCCCTTTTGGGTTCCCCATACCATGCACATTACTTTTTTCTTCCTTTTCTCACATTTTGCCTTACTCTCAGCTTTGTCAAGAAGCCATAACTTTTTGTATACTCTGAAGTGCATTTTAATTATTTTTTCTTTTTACACAACCTTTTCATCCAATAGTGGCTTGAACAGAAATTATAATTAAGGGAATAAATCCACTGTTTCTGTTCAACTTTAGTTTTCCTTGCTTTCTTTCTGCACATCTTTCCTGATCAAGACAGTACAATAATAACCATTTAGGAAATAACTCAATTAGGTTTGTGCCCCCAAAGCCAGAGGTTTTATATATGTGCCCTGGGATGCATTTTAGAGCATTTTGTCAGGATTTTACCCTAATCGTGGCCTAAAAAAAAATAATGAAAAAGAGAAGAATTTCAGTCTTATTTTTTTTTTCTTTCAAAGAAGACGTAAGTTGTGCTCAAGGCTTAATGTTCAAAGCTGACAAAATAGTAGCTCACAATAAACTAACAAGCCAGTTGTGGGAATACATAGATCTTATCTGGGAATATTGCCTCCTTCACTGAACCCCCACAAAAGACAGTCACTGCGTATACATCCCTCTGGTGTTAGACTAGGATGAAAGCTGAGGTTTAGATTGCCTTAGACATATATTTCAAGTGACTGTTGATATACATATACATAGCATGCTTCCTCACCCCTAACCCTCAAAGTCATCCCCATGCATATGTGCCTGATGTGTGATTGTGAGAATGAGTTCAGTAATATATTTTAATTTGTTTCTCCTAAACAGTACACTACCCTTACACAAGCAATTGTAACCTTCTGTTTATACCTTTGAGGTCTGTGAGAAAAGTAAATAAACAATGACCACACTGTCCTCAGCTCAAACACAAGCTATAATGACTTCATGTGTATACGTCTAAGGTTTGACTGTGATGAAAACTAAAGTTGTAATAACCACACACTCCCCAGCCCCCCATAACCTACAGCAGCTCTCTATATACACACATTTGAGCGGGGTTGGTTTTAGAATGGGTGTGGTTGAAACCAGAGGCTATTATCAGCTTTATCCTAAAAGGGTCATATCTCAGCACTGTTTAGGTTAAACAGCTCAATAAGAAAATTGATACATTTTTTGTCCTCATTTTTCTTCAACCAGCAACAGCTTTTGTGGGGGTCCCCACAGAGTCAAGAATGATTAAGGGAGCCCCCAGTATCCATTTATACAGTCTGGTGAGTGGGGGCCACCACACTCCAAGATCTAGGTGTCTGAATGTTCTGCAATATATTTATGTCTTACTTTTGAAATATAATTACTTGTTAGTTACATTTTTTACTGATACCCAGAAGAATAATGTCTGTGTCCTGGGATTATTGGATGCATGGACAGATAAAAAATCTGTGATATTTTGTACACACATACGCAGACACACACAAGCATAAGCCATAACAATACTAGTTTTGTACTTATTTCAGCAAATAACACTATATTGGGCAACACTGGTACTGCCACACCAGATCAGTAACTGTTGTTTATGAATTGTCAGACAGCAGCAGGGATAAGTCATTTATTTCCCTCATTGAGGAGTAATGCATACCTGTCACTGTCCCTGATTTCACATACCTGTCACTGTCCCTGATTTAACATACCTCTCACTGTCCCTGATTTCACAGACCTTCCCTGATTTTCTTCATACTTTTGCTTTCTTTGATTTGCTGGTAAATCATTTAGGATTACAATCAATCCAGACATCTGAGTTTTATACTTATTGTCCAGAAATACATGTTGATGCAAAAGGTGTTATTCTATTACTTTTTTATGTGAATTAGAGTAATATTTAAAATGTAGTCCTGATTCTGAGCCTTTATACTATTATTTTTGGGATTGCACTGAATTGTTAAGCAAAGGAATTGGTAGTTATACCATATGGTGTTCTGTTTGTATTTATAAAACTCCCTGAAAAAGAAAACCTTCTCTGAAAATCAGAAGCATCAGCTCTTCTTAAAATCCAAAATGTGCACTGTGATAAGTCACTCTGGGCTGCTGATCTCTCTAGTGCTTACCTTGCTCATGTTCATTATCAACTTCATCCTAACAGGGTCATATCACAGCCCTGTTAGGGTTAAAGAGCATAATTAGTAAATTGATAATTTTTTTCTTATTTATTTTCCCCAGCCAGCAGCAGCCTGTGTGAGGCCCCCACACAGTCAAAGATGATTAAAGGCCCCCCCCCCCTGCAGCCATGGGTATAGCATAGACCTAAAGCTGGCTATATAGTTAATTTTAGTGGAGAACATGTCCAACAGCAGGATGTAACTAAGCCAGGGGCACTATGTCAGTGGTAAAATATTTAATGGAATTCTGATGCCGGTTACTTGACAAAACACTATTACTAAAACCAGAAATATCTTTGAATTTTAAAGGAGATATAAATAAGAGTTATTATCTGTGTGGTTTATTAAGTATACAAGAATGTTACTAGTTTTTGTTGGTTTGACAGACATGTTACAAAATATCAGGATAAGATAACTTGCTGTGGTTGGGGGCCCCGAGGGAACAGGGGGCCTCCAGCGACCACAGGGTTTGCTGGTGCCTAAAACCGGCTATGCCTACTACTACCAGTGACAAAGCACCTAGTTGTTATCACTGAATGGAGCACACTTCCCCTAGAAATGTGATGAGTCACAACACAAACCTTATAAAAACACATGCAAAGGCTACCATAATATTCATATACAGTGCAGCACAGCTGGTATCATCTCAGAATTTCTATCTTATCTTTAATAGATCCTTTTCATCGTATTCCTGTCTCTGTGTTAATCCTTATTCATGCATAGCTTCACCACTGAGTATGTTTGCAGATATGTCTTTATACACATTGTGCTATGGCATCAGCAGTTCTTAATTTTTTATTTTCTTTTATATGTCTTCTTTAACTATAGCTTTTTAGTTTTTTTTCACAAATCTACTGTAAATTTACCTTCATAGATGCTTGATCACCTTGCCAGTTTATCTTCCAGCTTCCCTGAGTTGTTTCTCTTGCATCTCTAACTGCACCATTCTCTTTAAGTATGTCTACACTCCCTCCAAAGTACTTTCTGTAGTCTCTAAACTTGTGTTTCTTATTTTCAGGTTTCTGTACTACTACCATTTTGTTATCTTTGCTATCTTACTTTTCATCCAGACATCTTTGAGCATCTTATTTTACATGTGCTAAACTGTAGCTCATACAACTGCATACAATGCACAAAAACTGTAACATTAGCGTATTCAGCTGTGGACCATTCAGTTGTGGCTCTGTTCATAGTATATATTGCCATTAAACTGAAACATTACCTTACTTAATTATTGCTGTTATGTAAAACTGCACTTACACTGCAACTCATATCACTTTTCAGTTTTTACAGCTTTTCTTGGTTTCACTTTCTTTACGCAGTTTAAAGTGCACATATTTTGCATATATTAACATATACAGAGATTGTAATTGATTCTCTTGTTACTATCTTTTCTGTTTTTGTTTTCCTTTTAAGACACTTCTTGGGATGTTTTTTTCCCAGGCTCTTTTATGAAAGTTCATTTTATTCAGCATTGTTAACTCACTCCAGAAAACATAAATAGTGTAACAAATAAATAAATGCATAAATAAAAATGCATAAATGAAGAGTTCCAAAGAATCATAAAAATTAAATTCTACAAACAGAAATTTACAAGTAAAATTCTAGGCACAGAAATCTCCACAGAATTCTATGACTAGGCCTCAAAACACAGACCTCTAAATACAATATTTTGTAGATAGAATACTACAATAAAATCCTAAACAAAGAATTCTACAGGGGTCTACTAAGGAATCTTGAATATCAGAATGCTGAGGATCCAAAAGCCTGAAAACAAATACCTGAAATGCAGAAGGGCAAAAAATTAAACTGCAAGTAGTTTGTGTAGAAGGACTTAACCCCAATGTGCTGGACAACTCCCCATACTCCCAGACTTATATATACTAACTCCATGGTCATACCAACTTGGTGAAGGAAGAAATCTAACAGAAAAAGGGAATCACCCTAATGCACACTTAGAAATTGATCTGGCAGTGGTATCCTATAGAATAAGCAATGACTGGTGCTGCATTTATTGGTATGTTGTGTTTAAGAAAACTGACATTTTATCTCCGGCACTTGTAGATTAGCATGGCTGCTTCTTTTACAATGAGGTAGTTTTGGCCATGTTCATCCATCATGGTAGAGGGAAATGCTGAGATTATTGGTAAGATAGGGTTAAAAGGTGGGTGCATGAGTGTATGGGAGGGGCTGCATGTGTGAATGTGTGTTTGCCTGGGAGTTAGTGGTAGGGGAATTAGAGAGGGGCCAGGTCGGGGTGAGTGTGTGTGTGTGTGTGTGTGTGTGTGTGTGTGTGTGTGTGTGTGTGTGTGTGTGTGTGTGTGTGTGTGTATGTGTGTGTGTGTGTGTGTGTGTGTGTGTGTGTGTGTGTGTGTGTGTGTGTGTGTGTCTGTGTATGAACGGGTGTATCTGTGTGCCTGTGTGCGCTCATGTGTGTATGTGTGTGTGTGTGTGTGTGTGTGTGTGTGTGTGTGTGTGTGTGTGTGTGTGTGTGTGTGTGTGTGTGTGTGTGTGTGTGTGTATGTGTGTGTGGGTTGAGGTGACTGTCATATTTCCACACACCCCTAGGCTAATGAACAGATTCTGTAACACTGAGTGGGGAAAACCACTAGCCAACACGGATAAATGTATACTTGTGCCTAAATGGCATTTATACACCATGGGGATTGGGGGGAGATGAGGAAAAGACACTAACCTCCATGGATAAGTGTATACTAGTGGCTGAGAGGCACATGACCACCACAGGGATTGGGGGAGTTGGGAAACACTAGATACCAAGGATACTGAATATGGCATGCCTTAAAGGCACATAATTGAAACAAGGTTGCAGGAAATCATTAGTCACCAGGAATATGTAGTGTGCCAAAAAGGGCACTAAAGCAGCTTCAAATCCTGAACTATCCCATCTCTTTCAGATGATAGTAGTGCTCTGTGCCATCAGTGGACACTAGGGTTTATTTTCCCAAACATGTACATGACAAAAATAAATGGGGGGATTTAAACCAGACACTCTTGACATAAGAAACTCCTGTGTTAGCCCACTGCACTAACTGAGGAGTTATTACTGCAGGTGTTTAAAAAAAAAAAAAAAAAAAAAAAAAATATATATATATATATATATATATATATATATATATAGTTAGAGAGAGAGAAGATCTTGGGCACTATGTGATGCATATAACATATTGTGATGTATGAGTGAGAAGACAGGAAATATTAGACATACACCTCAACCTGAGCGGTGTTTCGAATGAACACCAACATTATGCCCCGATAAGAAACTAGTCCATATAAGTCATCTACAAGACTATAGCATGGTCTAGAAGTGCTATCACACCGACCACAGTGTCCCTCACTGTGCTTGCTGACCTACCTCGGCTCCTTACTTCCTACTCTGGAGGGAATACAAGGGGTAATATAGTGACCTACCTCGGCTCCTAGCTCTTATCTGGAGGGAAAACAAGGAGAAATATAGTGTTCTAACCCAGCTCCTAATCTCCTATCAGAAGGGAACTCAAGGGGACATATTGTATGCTAGTGATAGTGTTATTCGGACTATGCACATAGACGTATGTGACTCTACTGTGACCACTGCTAGCTAACCGCAGTAAGTGGATCTGCTTGCTGAGACACGGTTACTGAGTCTGATAATTTCCTTAAAGGTTTTCCTCCTTTGCACGGCTAAAGGGTCTTTCCTGCCTCTTCTGAAGAAAATACTAGGGGAAATATAGTGTGCTAAGGATAACAGTCATCAATCAATGCCCATGGTCCTCTTTGTTTCTACTGTTAATCAACCGCGTTTATAGGACCAGTTTGGAGAAACACGCTTTCTGAGTCCTTTAGTTCGCTAAGCAATTTTTAACTGATTTTGCAACTTGTTTGCTTGCTCCCTTCAACATTAATTAAAATATTGAGTGTTATCTGCTACAAGGCTAGGGATTTCAAGTAATACGTGTACAGCATTCCCTTGCAAAATACTGTTGCTATAACACTTGCAACACCCTGCACTTTTACTGAGTTAATAACAACTAAGGTTGAGTCTGTTCCTTGTTATAAGCATGTAACTTAATGTAATACGACAAATAACCCAGGTAACTGTATTGTCTGTGGAATAACTGCCTGGGTTTGTCCTATTTTAACAGCTGTCTCATTTAAGTGGATTTGTCCTAATTTAATAACTATCTCAACTAACAACTGCTATGACGGTGTTGTGTTAGCTCTGTTACCTGTACCTTGAACTGGAATAATAGGTCTGATTTACTGCTCTAAATTTGTTTTGTTTTCTCTCTGCTGACTCTTTATTTTTCCCTCTTCTTCTGTCTTGCTACAGCCCTCTGTTGGTAATTTTCTCCTCCCCTGCTCATCTAATACTTGTGTTGTTATCCTCTTCTGCCTACAGCTGTTCATGCTGTGTTTCACCCTATCCACTACAGCCTAAGAAACCTCCCTATTAAGGACTTCTAATATGGGACTCTGCTTAAACCCGCTGAGGAGCCTGCAAAAGATAGCCACCCTCAAGATATTTCTAAAAAAGTGTATGTACTGCAATTTGTAAAACATAACTGCTACTAGTGTTGTTACCCATAGTGTCAGTACTTTTCCCCGGGCTAGCTAAGCAGCCTACAGTGTTCTTGTTTTATTTCCCTATTTGCCCCTTATTCTCTCCCACCCACTAAACTACAGACTATATATAAATATAATTTGCCACTAGGTGGTACTGTTCATCCACTCATCTGAGAAAGATCACCTTTATTCTTGTTCTGCTCTCTTCCGAGGTGTCCCCCACTCTCTTCACACATTAACCCCTCTAGCCTGCTTAAATTTGTGCATTGTTTCTCTACCTTTCTCCCCTCACACTCTCCAGCCCACCTACCTTTGCTGTTCCTGTTCTTCCTGTAAGGTTCCACGTTTCTCCTACAGGTGGCTGATTGGTTTCTGCCAGCCACCTTCTCTCCAGCTCTTCCCGCTCCGTTCGCGCTACAGGCTCACTCCGCCCCCTACCCTGCCCCCAATTCCCACATGCCTCCAGTACAACTACATTTATAGCTCTCTAATCGCTCCCATATAAACCCCATCCATCAAATTAAATCCCTCCCTCCCTCTACACCCTATCACTATCCTAGGCCTATTGTCATACACCAACCCACCACCCACTACTTGTATCACCCTCCACCCTTCTATATCCCTGTGGATACCCCCTCACACATTCCATTGTAATCCTCACCTCTTATACTTATTAACCATCTCTCTTCCTACACATCCCTCTCACTTAACTCACACTCTGTCTCCCACCATGCAAACAAAACCTGCCTATGCTCTACTACCCTTATTTCCAAGCCTAATCCTCTTCTGCCTACTCTACTTTACTAGTCTGCCACACCTTCAGCACTCTCCTCCCTTTCACACAACTGCAATTTACATTAAAAAAGACTTTCTCTCTACATCCCAAGCCTCCCCTACCTCTACAAACATAATGAATATTTTCTATTTCAAAGGAAGTTCTTCCTTACTCATAGTAAACCACTTCCCATGCCCACCAAACTCATCTCATTAGATTCCAACATCTACACCTATGACCCATTAGAACATAAATACCTATCCATATTCTACTCAAAATTTATCACCCTCCTCCTCCGTTCTGGAGACATACACCCTAACCCAGGGCCTTCACACAATTCCACCTCCAAACCATATTTACATAGCTCTCCCCTGCACCACAAATCTCTTCTCCTTGCCACACTTAATGCCAGGAGCCTTGGTAATAAAATACCTTAATTTCATGCCTGGGTCTCTCATAACAAACCAGATATTCTCTCTATCACAGAAACCTGGCTAAAACCACACATAAAAGATACCAAAATTACACCCCCTAACTATAAACTTATAAGAAGTGACAGACCCCAAAAGAAGGGTGGAGGAGTAGCCTTACTCTTCTCCTCCTCCTTAACAGTAACACCCTATACTAAGCCCATACCGTCATTTGACACTGCCAAGCTAACCCTCACCCTTCTTAAAGTAAATAACAATAAAACTTTATGCATTGCCTCCCTGTACATTCCTGCTGGTAACAATATCCCTATACTAGAAGATATTCTTGCCTGGTTCACCTCCAACATAAACAATGAGACAATAATCCTAGGCGATGTCACCATAAACTGGTCTTCTATTGACTCATCTACTCCTTCTCAAAGCATCAACCTATATCAATTCACACAACTAATCAAAACCCCTACTAAACCAAATAAAGATTACACTACAGGTAGCATCCTTGACTGGATACTAGTCTTCCACCCAGACCGAGTTTCTGATAGTGGTACTCTCCCAGACACCCTAAGTGACCATCTCCCTGCTTACATACGCCATTCCCCCTCTACCCTCCTCCTTCAGCACAAACACATTGCCACCCTCAACATGCAAAACTTCAACCCCCTAATTTTCTCTAATGCCTTAAAACAGATAGACTGGAACCCTCTAAAGTCCCTCCCTTTAGATGCTGCTGTCTCACTTTTCAGTAGAATTTTCACTGATCTACTTAACCACTTCACCCCCTGTAGAACCAAAAGACTTAGATCCAAAACAGCCCCCTGGCTAGCTAAAGACACAAAACGTCTTATGCAACACTGAGATAAAATCTGGAAATACTATCAAAAATGCAAAACTCTTAACTTTCTTGCTGAATACAAGCAACTGCAAAATCAAGTAAAAAAACAAATAGCCACTGACCACAAATCGTACTACATTAAACTTCAAAATAATCATAAAACCAACCCCAAAAATGTTTGGAATAGTATTGCAACAATACTATCCCCAGGCAAAAAAGAGAACCCTTGCCCTGACCCAGACACACCAGACCTCCACCTAGCTACCCAATTCAACTCATTTTTCATTGACTCCATAGACAAACTCACCTCTTCTTTCCCTAACAACATCCCCCCAACTTAACTGAATCCAAAACCTCAATACCCAAGAACCCTGAGTCCTCCCCTTTTACCCTCAAATCCATTCCTACTCACACTATAAAAAAAAGCTCCTACAAAAGTTAAAACCTTGCTCTAATGCCCCAGATGACATCCCATCCAACTTTCTCCAACTAGCTGCTGATGGAATAGCCCTTCCAATCAGCATCCTAATCAATCGCTCCATTCAGGAGTCCTATGTACCATACCTCTGGAAAAAAAAACCTTCATTATCCCCCTCCATAAAGGAGGTACAAACTGTTCAATCTCCAACTTTCATCCTATTGCTATCCCATCCCCTATTTCTAAGATACTTGAAAAATGTATTCACCTCCAACTATTACCCTACCTACTCGACAACCAACTCCTAACTCCTACCCAACACGGATTTAGACCAGGACATAGCACCACCACTGCCCTCCTTTCCTTCCTCGAAATCATTAACTCTGCTTGTGACTCTGGGAACATAGTTTCTACCCTCCTCCTCGACTTATCCAAAGCTTTCGACACTGTCTCTCATGAGCTTCTGCTTGCTAAACTCTCCCATCTTAATCTCTCCTCCTCTTCTATCAAATGGTTCACCAGCTATCTCTCAGCCAGGGAACAAGCTGTAAAATGGAACTATTGCACTTCCTCCTTCCTTCACACCCCAACAGGTGTACCCCAAGGCTCTATCTTGGGTCCTTTACTATTTAACATTTTCATCAATGATTTCCACCAAAAGATTCCCAATGCTAAACTGGTGCAATACGCAGACGATTCCACTATCATCTGCTCAGCCAAAACTCTTCTCTTGCAAATAAACCTTATTCAAGAGGCTTTCTCCTCTACTGAGTCCTGGATGCTTGACAGTCATCTAGCCCTAAATGCCTTCAAATCCAAAATAATGATCTTTACCCCTTCTAGACATACTGCTGTTGACAAAGCATCCTTCTCCATACTTAACTTAAACAAAACATCTATTGAAATAGTTCCCCATACAAAACTTCTGGGCATCCTTATCGATGACCAGCTACAATTTGACATCCACCTACAAACCAAGACTCATCAAAAACTTGGAATGCTTTATCGACACAAACGCTACCTTTCTCTGTCTTCTAGACAACTCCTATCTACCACCTACCTCCTACCCTCTCTTTTGTATGGAGCTCCACTACTCTCTAACCTCCAATCATCCCTAAAATCTAAACTTTCCTCATGCTATAATAAAATTTCAAAGTTTGCCACAGGATACAAATCCTCTACTCACCATTGTAACTCCTAAATTGGTTTGAACGCCCAGGCTACCTAAATTTCATTCAACTAACTACAGCACACAAGCTGATTTTCAAACCTTATAACTGTCCATCACTCTCCTCTTCCCTAAAACTTCACCAGCTACATAGAACACTTAGATCCACAAATCAGAACCTCTTAAAACTTTACAAGCCTTTACACGCACCAGGGCAACTTTTACTATCATTCTCCCTTGCCAGATTATGGAACTCTCCCCCCCCCATTAAACAAACCCCAAACATACCCTCCTTTAAAACCCTACTCCACTCTCACCTCTCCTCCCTCCGGGAATGCTCCTGTACCCATCCTACCTGATTCCTGACACCTATCCCTACTCTATCCTGCTCACAATCTCTGCAACAGCTTCAATTCCTCTCTCTAAAATTCCTTTGCCTAAATACGTATAGTTGTATTAAATAAACATGAATTTATTGTTTTTGTAAATATCTTATATGTATTGTATTAAATGAACATGAATCTATTGTGTTTGTAAATATCTTATAAGTGATTGACTCAGCTCATACATTTCAAGATATGTAAAATCTTGTCCTTCTGTATATTGAATGTTAAACTGTTGTTCTTATATGCTGTACTAATACATTGGGCAGGATTCATGATGGCTTGCACGGAGTCTAAGAGTAGTGTAAGACTCCATGCAGCCATCGCGATCCAGGAACAGCCTGAATGTGCGTGTAAGAGAGCACCTAAAATGGCTTTTACACGGGCAGGGCGTGGATATGGTAATTACCTCACTTGCAGCTGAAAGGCATGCAAATGAGGTAATTTTGCGATCGAGGAAGCAGAAACCTGCCCGTGTAAGAGCCGTGTTATCTGCAGAAATGCACTCAGTTGATAACTGAGTACTGTTCTGCAAATAACACAATGGAGCCTTGTCAGCTCCAAATAAAGGTTGCAAATGTCCCAGGCAGCATGCCAATGGCCAAATATGTGACCACTGGCAACGTACCCTGATGCAAACATGAAATAAACATATTTTTTTTTGCCGATCGCCGATGTTTAAACGTAGCGCAGCGTTGCGCAAATGGGCTGCGCTATAAAAAACACAGAAAAATAAAAATATTAAACCCACAAATGTGGGTTTATGCAAAGCATGAGTTTACAGTGGAAGGGAATAGCAGGCTAAAACAACATGGCCACGGAGTAAGGGTTGCTAAGGGGGGAAGCGGAGTGTAAGACATGTAACTAAGCATTAGTAGGCAATCCTATGTAAATGAGTGGTAGGATAGTGAATCGCACTGTTACATAGAAAATAAGCACATTCCGTGCAGTGTAGGAGTAGGATAAGGGGGAGTAACAGAGTAGGAGATAGGTGACATCACAAGGGGGAATGTATGAAAGGAATGCAGCTCATTGGAGCACAGCAGCATGTGAAAGCTGTCAGTCACACATCATGGAAAGAGGAGTGTCAACAAGTAGGCATGGGAAAGCCAAGAAATGGAAGGTGTACACTATGGATAACACCAAAGTTTCTTGCTGGGCGTGCATGCGTGCGTGTGCGCGCTGGTAGGTACGAGTAAGCTAGAGTGCACGCGTGTAAGCGTGAATGCGTGCGTTTAAGGCAGAATAAGCATGTAGGAGCCTGTTTAAACACCTGTAAGCTTGTTTGTGCTGGTGTGCACGCGTTTTAACCCGAATAAGCAGATTCTAGTCCATCTAAGCATGTGTGCGCTCATGTTAGCCACTGTGAGCGTGATTTTGCTGGTATGCACATTGCTCCCCCCTGAGGAAACAGAAGGGAAAAAGGAAGCATGGGAAGTAGTAGGAAGCTAGCAGAAATTACTGACAGAGCTAGCAGGTGAAAACAATCAGAAGCAGGCAATTACACAGGCAGAACAGTATCCCAGCCCAGCACTTAAAACTCTGCAAACAACAGTGCAGAATGTTTCTCTTAAGAGACACTGCAACAGAGGAGTAAGCTATTAAAAGTGAAAACTGAAAAAGCTTCACTCAGACCAAAAATGCTGGGGGCTGCCATAGCTGTTATAAGGAGACATATGCAACTTGCTGAGGGTGGTGACTATGCAAATGCTGCCAGACAACCCACAGTGAGGAGACGGAGAAGAGTGTACAGGCCCAGGGTCACCTACCTGGGGTTACATGAGCTGGAGATAGTGGAGCGCTATAGAGTTGACAGAGACCTCATGCAGCAAATTGTTGAGCTGTGCAGGCCACTCCTCACACACAGAACCAACAGAGGGGAACCTATCCCAGTGGAAACCAAGGTATGTGTTGGCCTAAGAATACTAGCAGCAGGTACCTTCCAGAGACCAACTGGTGATATGATGGGGCTATCACAGGCATCAGCATCCAGGGTACTACACCAGTTCCTGGATACCATGTCAGCACATGTCAGTGATCATGTATATTTCCCCAATTCCCGTGAGGTATTGGCCAGCAATATGCGTCTCTTCCAACAAATAGCGGAATACCCTGAGGTAGTGGGTGCAATAGACTGCACGCATATATGCATCAAAGCACCAGCCGGTGAGTTGGGTAGGGCCTACATTAACCACAAGGGCTTCCCCTCCATCAACTGCCAGGTTGTGTGTGATGCCCAGGGCATAATAATGAATGTGTGTGCTGGCTGCCCTGGAAGCTACCATGATTCCCATATCTGGCATTTGACGCAGCTGTACCAGACATTTGCCAATGGGGACATCCCACATGGTCACTTAGTGGGGGATGCTGGCTATGCACTGGAGCCATGGATGATGACACCCATCAGAAATGCACACACACCTGAACAAGAACACCATAATGAGGCACACGCACAAACACGAAATGTAATCAAGCATGTGTTTGGGCTGCTCAAGTCACTGTTCCGGTGCCTGGACACATCTGGTGGAGCCTTGCAGTACTCGTCAACTACATGTACCCAAATTGTCATGGTATGTGCTATGCTACATAATATGATTCTGTGAAAACAGCTGCAGCAGGACCAGCATAGGGCTGGGCCAAACAGCCCCCCACCATTGCCAAGCCAATCACAGGCAGAGCGTGACTCAGAGGAGGAACAACCTGAGCCTGCCCCAG
The DNA here is from genome assembly GCF_019279795.1 of Protopterus annectens. Taxonomy (NCBI): domain Eukaryota; kingdom Metazoa; phylum Chordata; order Ceratodontiformes; family Protopteridae; genus Protopterus; species Protopterus annectens. The sequence goes on from NC_056729.1 coordinate 517,273,173, forward strand.
TAGGCAGAAGGAGGCGTGCCCAGTATGCCTTGGCCTTGGCAAAGTGGCAATGCATAGCACATACACTGGCTCAGTAGGAACCCAGGAAATGATACCTCTCTCTGACTCACACATATAGTAAAAGGGATGCCTAAGTTGACACAACCTGCTATCAAACATGTACAGGGAGTGTAGTATGTGCATCCAACATAGACAGCCCTGCAGCACCACCTGAGGCATGATTGCCATTTGTTAAGCAATGTAACACCATGTAGTATATGCAAACTTGATGACCCTGACTAACATCCTACCCTCACCAAGCATGATGCCACAATATGAAGATGAGATGATCAATTACAATAATTGGCTTAAGTATTGCTGTTAGTCAAGGAGGATCCAATGCGTGCCAGCCTGGGATGACATGCTGAGCAAGACACGATGCTCCACCTGCTAGGGATGGCATGCATCTATCAGTCCTGGCCTTTAGGATACTGGCAAATGCTGTTGTCACCCCCACGGTGCCTTGAATAGGTAAGGTTCAAAACCCAAACCCACCTCCATAGGTATTACAAGGGATAAGAACCTAGATGTAATGCTACCCAATGCCAGATGTCTAAACTGCAAGATGCATGCAGTCTAAACTCCCCTCAGCATGGAGAATGTTGATATCTGTCCTGTAACAGAAAACTGAGTTAAGGCTCACAAGAGCACCCTAACACTACCAGGTTATGCCTCATACCGTGCTTTACAGCCCCAAAACATGGAACAAACTACAAAAGGAGGGTGGGTAGCAATAATTGTCAAGGATAACCACACCCCCATGTTGGTACCACAACAAGAAGCAGCATGGACTATCCAAGGTCAAGTAACAGTGGCTAAGACTGCCTGCCAGTTTGTAGCCTGCTACAGACTACTCTCCTAATGCCAGGAACTGCACTTGGCCTACGTTGGAACACATGGAAATATCAAGCTCTCCAAACAACATTATATTGGGTGACTGAAAATACTCAAACATAGACTGGGAGCATTATTCCAGCTCCAACACCCTAGGCCAAAGCTTCATAGAATCCATAAAGCAAAATGCTCAGGAACAACGTACCACTCCCACAAGAGGGGTAAGCATACTGGATGTGATAATCAGCAACATGGGTACTCTATGGCCAGATGAGAAGTGTATTCCTCACTGGTAAGATCAGACCATAGAGTAATCACACTGGATATTCACATCCTGACCACAGTCCCTGGCCAGAAAACCACAGTGAAAAACATGTGTAAAAGAAATGTTGCACTCCTCCAAACTGATGTGGAATCCATTAAAGGCCCTGTGCCTGTGGAAAATATGGGCCACATCTCAGAACCCTTTATAAATGCATTCTATGAACACAGTCAGGAATGCATGGATTATGCAATCCCAAATAAAACCGAGACCCAATACCATACACGCAGGCATCTGGCATGGTGGACCACAGCCATTACCAAATCATGCAAGAGAATGAGGAAGCCACCACATGATAGAGCAAACCCAAAAAGGGAAGTAATCTCTGATCAGTATCATGGCAATAAAATATGGCCAGTCATAAAATCCACTAAGGCCAGCTACAACAAGTTGAATCTGTGAATCTTGGGCAATGTTACACCTGCCCCATGTACACAGACAACCCCCCCCCAAGAAATACAAATATATGTGAGAGATGCAAGCACGTCTCCAAACTGGAGGCTGAGCTCTCTCAACTCAGTACCGTCTAAACTAGTCAGGAGGAGAAGGTAACCACACACACCACAAACCCACTCACATAGACCTATCACAACTGCAAACCAAAGACATAAACACACAAAAACATTCCCGGAGGCTCTAATTAAAAACCACCAAATCAAAAGAGGCCTCCAAAGCAGACACCCAAGCAACCACTACCCCCAAACATAGCACATGCAACACATAGTACACAAAGTCGGTGTGCCAAACAGTCACAGCTCGTAAGGACAAACAACATGCCTGATACATTTGTAATAGGTGACTCCATAGTCAGACACACTGATGTCCCGCTCACGTGACTGAACAAGGAAAAGGGTACAGTAAGCTGCCTGTAGGCTGCTACAATCTGCTACATAACACAAGCATGCAGGTCACTCCAAAGCAAGTACAAATATGACTCAGTCATTGTCCATGCTGGTGTGAATGACCTGAGACGTACCTCCCTGGACTACATGTAAAGAGACATAGAGGAGCTCTCCGATTATGTAGGCCAGGCCGGTATGACTTTGACCCTGAGCAGCATCCTACCCCCACCAAGAATGATGCCACAGTACAAACACAGACTGATCAGCTTTAACAATTGGCTCAATTACTGGTGTCATTCCAAGGGGATACAATGTGTGTCTGCTTGGGATGTCATGCTTGACAAGCCACGCTGCTTTGCCAGGGATGGCTTGCACCTGTCACCCCTGGGTGTCTGGATATTGGCTAAGGCTCTTGCCACCTCCATAGTGCCTTTTGTAGGCAAGGCTGAAAAGACAAACCCACCTCCCTAGAAAACATAAGTGGAAAAAACATAAGGGTAATGCTGCTCAATGCCAGAAGTCTAAACCTCAAGATGCATGCTCTCGAGGCCCTCCCCAGTATGGAGAACATCGATGTCTGTGCAGTGATGGAAACCTGCATCAAGGCTCCTGAGAGCACCCCAGTACTACCAGGTTATACCTCATATCATGCTTTTCGGCCCCCAAACCTGGACCAAACCACAAAAGGAGGGGGAGTATCCATATTCAGCAAAGATACCCACATGTCCAGGTTACTGACAATGCACGAAGCATCAGAGACCATCCATGTGCAACTAACTGTAGGCAAAACCGCTGTACAGTTTGTAGCATGCTACAGACCACCCTCTCAGACCCAGGAACACCACTCAGCCTTCCTGAAGAATGTCTCCCCAAATACCAAACAAGGTACTCACAAATCACCACATAGGTGGTAATCCATTACATATGGAAGAAGTAATCAGGGACCTAGGGACACAAGTGGACAGTAACCCCACATGTGACACTCACATTGCCAATGTGGCTAGGAAGACCACCTATATTGGCCACCTTATCATGAAAGGATTCACATCTACATCAAGAGAGGTCATTGTGCCCCTATACTCTTCTATTATCAGGCCCATAATTGAGTACAATGCCCCATTTGGGATGTACTGTACCCGACACCTGCAGCAGTTAGAAAGACCTCAAAAGTACCTCACCAAGAGGATAAAGGGTCTCAAACATTTGTCATATGCTGCCTGGCTGACAACACCCCAGCTGTATGCAGTCACATACTGCATACTCAGAGGCGATGTATGCCCGATGTACAAGGTCATGTCCAATACAGAATTGATGGACATGCTCCACCTCAGAAAATCCAAATCCATCAGAGCCGCGAGAGCAACAGATGTCAACCTCAACACATAAATAAATAGGATGTGCTGGAGGGACAGATTCATAACCCAGAATCCCACTCCATGTTAGGCAGAGCCCCTCACTGACTCTCTTCAACAGGAATCTTGCCAAGTGGATGGGAGATCATAGATTTACACTGGGGGTCTTCACTGTGTCATGTCTAGACAGAGGCACAGTAAAGTAAACCCTAAATGGGCATAATATTCACATAGCAAGGGGTGGCGAAAGCCACACACACTCTGGCTAGGCTGATAAATGCCCTAGGGCAGATAGCCTAGTATGAACCTATGAACCTATGAATATACAAATTGTACAGGACACTAAGAATAATCACAAGGCTTTCTTAACTGATGGTAGGAACCTTGTTGGGAATTCACAGATATGCCCTGAATTACCAAATATTACAAACAATACACCAAACCCACACACATTGCCAACATCCAACCTGACAGGTTCAGTGCAACCCCCCCCCCCCCACAAAAAAAATGACAAATATCTATCCCAGCAGAGTGCTGGCCCCCTGACATTGCAGATGCTGAGGTAACAGCCAGCATCTTCAAAGCAAAACACACAGCATCAATGGTACGAGATGGTGTCCTGGGCTGTGTCCAACATGAACTCCAAGAAGAATGGAACGCCAAATAACACTACTGCTCAATTTCAGCCTTACCACAGGATATGTACCCAAAGAGCAGTGTACAGCAACAGTGGTCCCTCTCCACAAAGGTGGTGCCTCAATGGATACTGCAAACTATCACCCCAGAATCCTGACAAGCTTGGTCTGCAAAGCTGTGGAAAGGATCATCATGGACCTCAGAAATAAAGATATTGGGGACCTACAGACACTGGACCCTACCCAGCTTGGCTTTCTTAAGGGCAGATCCTGCCTCTTAAACATGTTTGACTCATTTGAAACAGTCATCAAGGCCATTGATGAGGGGAATATGGTCCACACAACCTATCTGGACCTTGCAAAAGCCTTCCATACAATACCCCATGTGTTCATTATAGATAAGCTCACCAGCTTAAATATAAACCCCTATGTCAGTAGATGGGTTGCAAACCAGCCCAAGGACAGAACTGACATGGTCAGAAATGCTGCAGCCATGTCAGACTACAAACCAGCTACAACTGGCATCCCACAAGGCTCGGTCCTGGGACCTCCCTTGTTTGGTATATATTTCCCATAGGTACAGGCCAACATGGAAGGACTGTGTCTGAACAAGTTTGCAGAGGACTATAAACTGGGCACCATATCTGACCCTCCAGCTGACACAAGCATCCTACAAAGGGCCACATAGAAACAGACAACTGGTGCCAGAGCCATGTCATCAAGCTAATTGCAGAAAAGTGTATAGTCATCCCCTGTGGATAAACAGTAAGTGCCCACCAATTACCACATAGGTGTTAACCCATTAAGTACTTTAGAAGTAATAAGAGACCTGGGGATACAATTTGATAGATATCTTGCATTTGACAACCATGTGGCTGTAGTGGTTACAGAAACATACCATATACCCACCTAATCATGAAGGTAGTCAGATCTAGATCAGGGGAGGTCATCGTGCCTCTTCAGTCATCCTTCATCAGCCTCACAATTGAGTACAATGGCCCCTGTGGGATGTACCTCAGCAGACACCTCCAGCAACTGGAAAGACCCCAAAAGTACCTCACCAGGAGGATCAAAGAGCTTGAATAGATGCCATGTGTTGCCCGATTAAACAAACTGCAGCTCCACACAGTGCCATACTGCCTGCCCAGAGGCAATCTGTGCCTGATGTATAAAGCCATGTCCAAGCTGGAATCAATGAACATGCTGCACCTTTTACAATCTGAATGCCAGTGAGATATGCACATGAGAGACCTGAACCCCAGCACTGACTTACATATGACATGCTGTAGTGATTGATCCATAACCCAGAAGCTCCCTCTACTCTTGAGTAAACTCCCAGTACAGGTTAGCCAGAGAGTCCCTCATTGACTCTCCTCAACAGGAATCTTGATGAGTGGATGGGAGATGGTAGGTTTACCCTGGGTATCACTGTTATGTCACGGGTAGACAGAGGCACAGTATACTAACCTTGAAATATGTCATGTCAAAATCCAGTTACAATGTGTGTTGAAGGACAAACACACTCTCTGACTAGCAGTAGAAATGGCCTAGGGCACATCGCTAGTGTTTGTCAATGTCCACCCAAGTTGTGGAATACACTACCAATGTTGGACAAGCCTGGTTTAAGTAGTCCATATCCGAACAAAATGCAGCATGGTCATATGTGCACAACTGGCCCTTAACCAGTCTGGTGTGCTCACTATGAATATTTAAAGCAGTGATAGGACTGTAACCCAGGATACTGTCCACCACAGTGAAAGTACTGAAGCCGTACACTATACGATATTACAGTGTTTGGTCAGTATGAAAGGATGTTGACAACTGTATGCAAACTATCCCATGGAAACCCTGCAGGCACAGTATAATCCCTGTCGGGTTCAGACACAAAGCAGTTGGGCAGTATGTACACAACATGACTCCCAACACACAACTATAAATGTGAAATATTGTTGAAGTTCACACACAACCACAAATGTGGTGGACTGCAGATTTCAACATATGGAAAGCACACACTGGGCATGCTCGCACACTTTGATAAATGAGACATATGTCAGGCAACAAGCCATGAACTGCCTGAACTGGGCATGCTCACACACTTAGACCATGTCTCAGTTTAGCAGTTGGCCACACATATCTGGTATTTGTATGTGTTAATCCAGGAACCAACCACAATACAGCAATCTGCCCAGTGCACACAGTTAAATGACTACAGAGACATAAGTTAAATAGTGGATCCCTCTCATATTCAAACATCTTCCACAGATACACAAGTTGTACATAGAAACAGGGAAAGCTATGGCAATAAAGACCTGCAAACAGTTTATCAGCAACAAATATTGTGCATCTGAAAATTAAACATATGGGTGTAGAGGTCAATACTAGGCTGTTTGCCCTAGGGAATACAAGCTTAGCCAGAGTGTGCTTGGCATCTGCCTCCCCAGTACAGTAGGCTACTGTGCCTCTGTAAAGTAGGTCACAGAAGGCACCATTTAAGGCTAGTGTGCTGTGCCTCCGTCAAGCAGGGACACAGTGGAGATCCCACGGGTTGAATTTGCAATGTCTCATCCATGTGGCTGGTGTTTGTTGGAAGATGGTTGGCAAGGTCTTATAACAGTAATTGGGCGTCAATTACAGACTGAGGGGAGCCTTATCTGCAGTGTCTGGACAATGTCACTGTCAACACCTTGACGTGATGAGTTTGAGGGATTGAAGTGTCGTGCCAATACTGTTCAGAGGCATCCTCCCTCTGTGGGATATTGCTCTGTAATGTATTAGCTCCCTCCTTCTGTTGTACAACTTATATATGTCTGGTGTACACCAGACAGGTCTCCTGTTGTGGAGGAGTCATGGGTTTATTTGGGATAGCATGATCAATGCAAACCTTCCAGATGCTCATAGAATGCTATTGTCAAGGATTATGCAGAGTGGCCTGTATAATCCCCCAGCATGGGTCCTTTGAAGTCTTCCACCCCAGTCTTCACAAGTGCAAAGTCTGCTTTTGATAAATACTTTGATTGCAGTGACTTCCTTGCCTGGGGGTGGGGATGGGATATGGATGTCCAGGGAAAGTTGGGTATGGTCAGATATTAACAATGGTGGTCTACCTCTAGTGTGGAACATACAGTCCCCATGTTGCAGATGGTCAGGTGCAATATGTATTCCCCCTTGTGGCTGTGGTGAGTGGTCCTGCAATAGCACATGGATTCACAAATTGTTGTGGCTGTAGGGTGATGTTGTTGAGGCCTGAGTAGTTCCTCCACACAATATACCTGTACCTGACGTTAACCACTATAATGGTGTATGTGAACACCTTCATATCCTACACTGTTCCCAGGGAAGCAAAGTGTGTGTCCTGGATATGGGAGGGGTGGTCTGAACTGGTTGTGTTGTGTGTTACAGGTCCTGTGGTCATGAAGCATGGTATAAAACATAACCTGGCAGTGCTGATGTGCATATCTGACCCTGAAGTAGGTGGCTGTTAATGCATATATATGCTATCCCCCTAACTGACAGATAGTAATAGCTGTACATACTACTATATAAATAATGATGTCAGCACCCTATAAATACTGCAGGAGAAATACAGCTACCCAATAATTCGAATAGCGCGCTCTGCTAATGCGTCTCTCCCAAGTGTCATAATATAGTTAGGTAGGGATTTGAATCCTGCAAATGCTTAGTGTGTGTGTTTGGGTGAGGGGGGTTAGTGTGTGTGCAATTCTGTGTGAATGAAATGTCCATTTTGGCAACTAGAAGAACACACTGCATGATGCACATTCCTCTTTCTAAACACTGATGATGTCAGCACCCTATAAGTACAGCAGGAGAAGGGAAATGTCCCAGTAATTCGAATAGCGTGCTCCGCTAATTTGTCTCTCCCAAGTGTCATAACATAGGTAGGGGTATGAATCCTGCAAATGCTCTGTGTGTGTGTGTGTGTGTTTGGGAAGGGGGGGGTTACTGTGTGTGCAATTCTGTGTGAAAGAAATGTCCCTTTTGGCAACTAGAAGAACACACTGCATGATGCACATTCCTCTTTCTAAACACTGATGATGTCAGCATCCTATAAGTAAAGCAGGAGAAGAGAAACCCCTTAGTCATGCGAGTAGCACGCTCTGCTAATGTGTCTCTCTCAAGTGTCATAACATACATAGGTAGGAGTTTGAATCTTATAAATGCCATGTGTGTTTTTGTCACACAGTTTGTCCATGTGTGTGGGGTGTTGCTCTTAATATTGTATGACATAGATCATATCAGTAATGTCAATGCACACATGAGGTATGTGTGTGCCACATAGACATATGTACCTGTGACCTTAAATAGTTCCCATGTGTGAAGCCTGCCTCATGTGAATACATGTAATTTGCATTACACAACTTTATGACTGTGGTTTTCTGTGCAGGTGCTACATTGGGTATGTGAATATACAGTGAGAGTAGTCTATGGTGTCATCTTACCAGCGAGGGATACACTTCTGGTCTGGAGCATATAGTCCACATGTTGGTGATGAACAGGTACAGCATGTTTCCCTCTTGTGGGAGTGGTAACAAGTTGTTCCATAACAATTGAGTGTATGGATTCTAGGAACTTTACACCTAGGGTGTTGGAGCTACAGTAATGCTCCCAGTCTATGTGTGGGTAAATGAAGCTGCCCAATATATTGTTGTTTGGAGACACCTGCAGATATTCATGTATTCTTAAGTAGGCCAAGTGGGTTACCTGGGTTTGGGAGTGTGGTGTGTGCCAGGCTATGAACTGGAAGGCAGTCTTACCCACTGTTAGTTGCACATGGATAGTCTCTGATGCTTCGTGCTGTGCCACCAACCTGGAGGTGTGTGTATCTTTGATGAATATTGATACTCCCCCTCCTGTTCTGTTTCGGTGCAAGTTTTGGGGCTGACAAGCATGGTATGAGGTATAACCTGCCAGTGCTGGGGTGCTTTTGGGGCCCTTGAACCAGGATTCTGTTACTGCACAGATATTGATGTTCTCCATGCTAAGGACAGTTTCCAGTGCATGCATCTTGAGGTTTACACTGCTGGTGTTGAGTAGCATTACTATTAGTTTCCTATCCCTTGTGATACCTATGGAGGTGGTCTTGTCTTTTGAGCCTTGCCTAAAAAAGGCACTATGGGTGTATCAAGAGCCTTTGCCAATATCCGAAAGCCCATGGGTGACAGGTGCAAGCCGTCCCTAGCAAAGCAGTGTGGTTTGTCGAGCATGTCATCCCAGGCTGACAGGCATTGGACCCCCTTTGAATGACACTGAAACATAAGCCAATTGTCGAAATTGATCATCTTGTCTACATATTGTGGCATCACTCTTGGTGAGGGTAAGATGCTACTCAAGGTCAGGGTCATACCAGTCTGGGCCACATGCTCAGAGAGCTCCTCTATGTCTCTTATCATGTAGTCCAGGGAGGTACGTCTCAGGACATTCACACTGGCATGGACACTGACTGAGTCATATTTGTACATGCCTTGGAGTGACCTGTGTGCTTGTGTTATGTGGCAGATCATAGCGCCCGACAGGCATCTCACCATGACCTTCTCCTTGTCCAGCCTGGTGAGTGGGACGTCAGTGTACCTGATGATAGAGGCACCTATCACAAGTGTAGCAGGTGTGTTGTTTAGCCTTACATGCTGTGACTGTTTGGCACACTGGCTTTGTGAGCTATGTGTTGCACTCGTTCTGTTCTGGAGTAGCAGTTGCTTGTGTGTCTGCTTTAGAGGTGTCTGCTGCTTAGGCAGACCTTTATGTAGAGACTCCGAGTATGTTTTTGTGTGTTTATTTGTTTGGATTGCTGTCGTGGTAGGTCTATGTGAGACTGGAATTGTAGTGACTGTGGTTTCCTTCTCCTCCTGACAGGTTTTGCCAGTACTGAGTTGAGAGAGCTTAGCCTGCAGTTTGGCTGTATGGTTGCATCTCTCACATGTGTTGAAATTTGTTGGGAGGAGGAGAGGGTTGTCTGTGTACATGAGGCAATTGTAACATTGCCTCTAGATTCCTAGATTCACCAGCTGGACCGGGGAGGAGATTGACAACTGACCTTTGAACATGCTAGGATACTATTGGGAATTCCTTTATAATTAACAACAAAAAGGGCCAATGGGGAACAAGGTATGCAAGGTGAGTTTGTGAGGATGTAGTGCTTTTAATTTGTTAATGCTGGCATATATAAATGCTTTAGTGAGCAAGTGCCAGGTAACTCAAATGCAATGTGTTACAGGTAACTTAATTGCATAAATGACAAACACTAACTTTCTGTCAATTGAAACAAGGACATACGTACAGTAAGCAATGCACATGTCACTAGGGATCCACAGAGGCGCTGTAAAGCTGCGTTTCAGGTGGAATTAGTGTTTCAGGGAAATAACAAGCAAACAAGCATACAAACAAAACTACATTCAGCAGGCATGGATCTGGTCTATGCTACAGCAAACAAGGTGTACCAATTTCAGTAAGAAACAGTTCAAATATGCAGGCACTATACGCCTTTAGCCAGAAATTCCCAGCTTAAACGGGCAGAGTCCAGCCTCTCCTCCCACAAGAGTGCAGACCATGAACCTTCATAATGTCAAATAACTGGCCTGAAGCCCAAGTGCTTAAACCAGAAGTAATACACATTTATAATGACAGGCACTGAGCCCTCAATCAGCAGTTCCCAACTTAGTAGGCTGTATGCTACCTGTCCTGCCACCACAGTATCCCTGACATTTAATGAGACTCACCTCCTGTCATAGTTAGTTGTGTGTTTTCGGGCTGTCAAGCATGGTATGAGGTGTAACCTGGTAGTGCTAGGGTGCTCTTGGGAGTCTTGAACCTGTTGTCTATTACTGCACAGATATCAACATTCTCTATGCAGAGTAGAGGTTGTACTGCATGCATCTTGCACTTTACATGTCCACCATTGAGTATCATAACTTCCATTTTCTTATCCCCTGTGCTACCTAGGTAGGTGGCCTTCTGTTTACGGCCTTACCACCAGAATGCAAAGATGTGCGGACATTACACTATGGTAATTAATAGGGGTGTACCAAACAATACAATGACAATCATACTGTTAATGCATCAGGCATGCTGGGATATACCCACAATGATATCATTATACTGTACAATTGACAACATGATAATATTATTACACATCTATGTAGTCACCCTGTGCATCAGCACCATGTTAACTGGTCCTGCATCGATGTTACAGATTGCAGGAGGTGGCACAGTTTCATCATATGCACAGGGTGTGTACTTGGTATGCCTGAGTCTGCCACTGATACAACCAATCGACATGTATGTGTGTGTGTGTTAGTGAGGGACAACCGTAGAAGATGGGGCAATGTTGATGCAGTGTGTGCGTGTATGTGTTAGCCCTATGTGTTAGCATTATGCATGTGTGTAAGCATGCACACAGTTCCACCTTGTGGCTGCCATATATGGGTGTTTGTGGACAGCCACAGACTGTACCTGCCAGGTCATACAGATCACTGTCTCTGACCACGGACACGGTACCTGTGCCTGGCAGGGGTGCTACGGACAGTATCAGGTACTAAGCCAGACTGGGTACTGTCATCAGAAGCAGGTGGTTGTTGACTGGAGACATGTCCCTGCTGGGACTGTCCAGAGCCACGTGCATGTGGTCTCCTAGGGCGGTCTGATGACAGCACAGACCCAGCATTGCTGGGGCTGGTACTGGCACTATGGGAGAGGTTGCAGGTTTGTTGTTGTCCGTGACGACTGCCAGCTGCTGCTGTTGCTGGCATTCATCCACGTCGACGCCTCAACCGTCCTGCGTTGCCCTGGCTCATGGACATGTAGTTGTGGAATAGATCTAATGTGTCCCCCCAACGTCTGTCAATGACCTCGGTGAAATTATGGATGGCAGCCGCAATGTCATGCATAGTGTCATTCATAGCAGTGCGATGTGCTCTCAGCTCCCTCAGACCCTGTCTGGTGTACCATTCCATACGTGACTGTGCCTGCATTACAGCCTGGAACATAGCTGAGGTTGAAAGACCTCTGTGGGCACGTCTGACAGGGGCAGTACGACCATGGATGCTCCCACGAGAACCCCTGGACAGCTGGTACCTGTGCCTGGCAGGGGTGCTACGGACAGTATCAGGTACTAAGCCAGACTGGGTACTGTCATCAGAAACAGGTGGTTGTTAACTGGAGACATGTCCCTGCTGGGACTGTCCAGAGCCACGTGCATGTGGTCTCCTAGGGCGGTCTGATGACAGCACAGACCCAGCATTGCTGGGGCTGGTACTGGCACTATGGGAGCGGCAGCAGGTTTGTTGTCGTCCGTGACGACTGCCAGCTGCTGCTGTTGCTGGCATTCATCCACGTCGACGCCTCAACCATCCTGCGTTGCCCTGGCTCATGGACATGTAGTTGTGAAACAGATCTAATGTGTACCCCCAACGTCTGTCAATGACCTCAGTGAAATTACGGATGGCAGCTGCAACATCACGCATAGTGTCATTCATAGCAGTGCGATGTGCTCTCAGCTCCCTCAGACCCTGTCTGGTGTACCGTTCCATACGTGCCTGCATTACAGCCCGGAACATAGCTGAGGTTGAAAGACCTCTGTGGGCACGTCTGACAGGGGCAGTACAACCACGGATGCTTCCACGAGAACCCCTGGACATCTGCCTGTGTGGTACCATGTCAGGACTCTGGCCATGGCTGCTGTGAGGGGATGCATGTGCCACTGATACCACATTACCCTGGTCAATGCCCACTGTATGCTGTCCATCACCTAGGGATATTGGTAACAATGGATATATTGGCAGGATGACTGTGCACATTGATGGGGTTGACAGCTGTGTACTGCCGATTGGCTGATCAACAACGGACCCTGGCACACCTCCCTGTGCCATTACACAGGTATCATCATTATCACTATCCCCAGCAGCAGATTCAGGTTCCCTGCTGCACACCACCAGAGCAGCACCAGAACCTGTGAGAAGAAGACAGGAAACACAGTTTACAATGTGTACACAATGTTACCACACATGCACACATGCACACATGCACACATGGGCACATGTACACATGTACACATGGGCACATGCACACATGCACACATGCACACATGGGCACATGCACACGTGCACACATGGGCACATGCACACATGCACACATGGGCACATGCACACATGCACACATGCACACTCCTCAGTACATGAGATACAAACACACAGACACAGACACACCTGCAATCACACACATAGCAATACCATTTTAGGGTATTATTACTATTACTATCATTAGTATTAAAGGATTGTTATTACACACTCACCAGCATGGATTGGCTGCCTTGCTGTTACACCAGAGGGACCTGCACAAATAAGATATTCATTGTCAGTGGGCACAACTGTGCCACTGATACTGTGACTATGATACAGTTCAGTAGTACAACAGTTGGCTTTCACAGGTCTACTGCCGATATTGAGAATATCACTCTTGCACAATATTTACCAGGATAACAGCTACAAATACAGTACACACCTCACACATGCATAAACTACCAGTGTAGAGAACAGTCAACTATAGATATGGCATGTTACCTGCATGCTCCAAGTCCTGCTGGGTGGCTCCAGCCTCCATCATTACACATGTGTGCGGATGTTGTTGTTGTTGGGCTGGAGCCACAACACTTAGGAGGAGCCCCTCCAGTCTGGTGAGGGGGGGTGTATAGCCGCCCCACCACCTGTGGCAAGCTGTTGCCTGTGGATATCAGGCGCACGCTGATGGACATTTCTAATTAAATCACTGCAGTGATGGCGTACCTGCTCATATGTCCGGTTGTGCATGCCTATGTCATTTACCCGACGGCCAAGGTCTTGCCACAGTGCAGCCCTCTCATGCTGGTTCTGGCTGGTGTGGGAAAAGAGTTTGACAAAATCCTGCACCAGGCTCTGGTGCATCTCCTCTTCCTCTGCAGCAGAGTACGTGGGATTGCGCTGGTGCACCATTGCCCTGGAAGGAAAAGAAAAATATGTGGGCAAGTGATACGGCACACATAATACTCTACTGTAGTGATATGACTGAACTGCCATATATAGCATCTGTCTGTCTATTGGGGGATACACATGTAAATGACCACATATCAGTGCTCAGCCGACAACTCTGTGACAGTGCCTGGCACAATCCGTAAAACAAACAAGTATACTCCAGCAGTCGGCACACTGTTTAAGGTCCAATGCACAGCCTCACACTGGGGGTTTGTATCAAGGTAATGTATGGGGAACATTGTCAACCCATGCAATGCACAGTACAAATGTCACTGGTAATGCACCGTAGTCTTTGTTGCCATAACCATACCTACACCACAGTCACATACAGGGAACCACAGCACAACATATGGCAATGTAGTATGTTTGTATCCCAATACCTGACACATCTTTCTCTGGCCTCACACCAAGGACACACACTACCATGACAGACACAAAGTCATGCTGAGCAATCACACCATTACAGACCTTGCACACAGTCAGTGGCACACTCATTCCACCTCACATAGTTGGTATTGCAATGAGTACGTGTGTGTGTGCATTGTGTCATAGGCAGGTAGTATGCTATTGGGCCTGGGCCTACAGCAGCATACTGTTATGCTACCCTGCCCCTTGGGACACATGTAATGTGGTTGTACTTGCTCCTGTCAAACAGTTACACAGGGTGACTCATATGGCATACTACCTATCTGCATAACATTCAACAGGGGTATGTCTGACATCTACTAATGGGGAGCCTTGCTTCTTAATGCTGGGTGGTTTACTCCAGGGTATGGCTTATTTGTGGGTAGGAACCTGTACCTCCACCATGTGCTCTTTACTGTGGTGCCAAGGATGACAGACATAGGTCATTTATGGTGGGGATATTGTGAGGTGTTACCATGGTTGTTGGACAACTGTTATGGGTGTGACTTAACTATGTATATCCAGCAGTGGTAACCTCTGTGTAGGTAGTTTGAGAGGTACTCTATCTGTGGTTTTGTCAGTCACTCTGCATAGGTAATGTGTTTGAGGGCATTATCACTGTTTGTTAGGTATGACTGTGTCCTTCTCCCTTTCTGTAGTTGTCATGGGAGGTACATACCATGTAGGACATTGTGAGGTGTAGAGGGGTACAGTGACCTACATTTCACTAGCTGACACACCATTTCTGCTGACATGTACCATGTACAGGTATTACAAGACTGGTGTACCACTGTGAATATCAAAGGGGAGGCTATTGTACACTTGTTTCCCATGTTCCCTCCTGACACATCCAGTATTAGGCAGGCAACCACATATGTGGTGGTTAGTGGTGTAAGTGTTTTGGAATGGGGTATGGTACTCCTGTATCCACACTGGTGTTCAGTACATGCCTTTGTCACCAGGCACCTGTTGCAATACATCTGCACACATGTGCCTCTCTCAGTATATATATATATATATATATATATATATATATATATATATATATATATATATATAGAGAGAGAGAGAGAGAGGGGGGAGAGATAGAGAGAGATATTCATATACATACATATCTGTAGACATTCATATCTGTCTGTATATGTGTATGTATCTATATATATATATCTATATATGTATGTGTCTATTACATAATATATGTATATACATATTCTATCCATCTATCTATATATGTTCATAGGTTCATAGGTAGGTACTAGGCTATCGGCCCTAGGGCCCATACAAGCCTAGCCAATAAATGTACCCTGGCTTTCGCCACCCAAGAAAAGTATTTTCCTATGCCCCTGTCGAGCAGAGCCACAGAAGTGATCCGTGGGGTGAATTTCCCATTTCCCATCCAATCATCAAGATCTTTCTTGAAGAGTGCTAATGAGGTGCTCTGTTTGACATAGATAGGTAGTCTGTTCCAGAGTATGGGAAGTGTCTGGGACAGGACTCTATCCCTCCAGCATGTTCTGTTTATTGTGGTGACAAGGTTAAGGTCCCTAGAGCGTGTAGCTCAGAGGGATTGGGATTTCTTTAAGTGCAGCATGTCCAACAGCTCTGGGTTTGACATAACTGTGTATGTTAGGCAGAGATCACCCCTGAGTAGGCGATATGCCATGGAGTCAAGCTGTAGTTTTTTGAGACAGTCTGCATAGGGCATCTGTTTGAGGCCAGTAATCCTTTTAGTGAGGTATTTCTGTGGTCTTTCCAGTTGTTGTAGTTGTCTTGTGAGGTACATACCAAAAGGGGTGTTGTACTCTATAATGGGTCTAATAAGTGATGAGTAGAGGGGAACAATGACCTCTTTTTTCTGGATGGGAATCCTTTTGTGATGAGATGAGCCACGTAGAAGGATTTCCCGACCACTGTGGCGATGTGATTATCAAAGGAGAGACTACTGTCCACCTGTGTCCCAAGGTCTCTTATCACATTTTCGGCATTAAGTAGACTACCAGCTATGTGGTAGTTCATGGGTACAGAGTTTTTACCAAAGGGAATGACAATACACATTTTGGCATTGAGCTTCAGGCGATGGCTTTGACACCAGGTATCTGTCTCAGTGAGGCCCTTTTGTAGTTTGCCCACATCGTTAGGAGTTGCGATTATGGCTCCTAGTTTGCAGTCATCTGCAAACTTTGTTAGCCAAAGACCTTCTGTGTTGGCCTGTACTTCAGAGAAGTAGATACCAAACAGGAGAGGACCCAGGACTGAACCTTGTGGTACTCCACTTGTCACTGGTCTGATGGATTTGGAATACGCTACTTTCACAATGTGGGTTCTGTCCGTGAGCCAGTTGGCAACCCATCTTATGACATAGGGATTTATACCTAGTTTAGTGTGCTTATCTATAATTCCAGAGTGGGGGATGGTGTTGAAAGCCTTGGCGAGATCTACATAAGCTGTGTGAACCATTTTACCATCATCTATGGCTTTATTGACTGCTTCAAAGAAGTCAATCAGGTTTAGGAGACATGATCTGCCTTTTACAAATCCAAACTGTGTAGGGTCCAGAGTTTGGAGATTACCAATGTCTTTGTTTATGAGTTCCATGATGATACGTTCCATGGCCTTGCAGACCAGGCTTGTCAGGCTAATGGGGCGGTAGTTACCATGGTCCGTCGTGGCTCCCCCTTTGTGGAGTGGGATAAGTGTCATGGTGCGCCATTCAGTGGGTACAAAGCCTGAGGTGAGGCTATGATTGAACATGGTACTGAGGTAGGGTGCCAGTTCATTCAGTAGTTTGTGTAGAATGCAGCCTGGCATATTGTCAGGTTCCATGGATGCTGTGTTCTTGGCTTTGGAGAGTGTGATTTTTACCTGTGCAGCCGTGATTATAGGAACTTTGCATTCTTCCAGTATAGAGATGGGCCCTCTAGGGGGTGAGAGGGGGGTAAAGTTAGCACTGAACCTATCTGCCAGGATGTTGGCAATATCAGTTGGTTCTGTATATATAGTGCCATTATGCTGTAACTCAGAGCAGATCTGAGTGTTCCCATTTAGATTCTTGACATAGCTATAGAATGCTTTGTGGTTGTCTTTAGAGTCAGTGGCAATTTTGTTTTCGTAACTAGCTTTGGAGGATTTTATGAGGGATCTCAGCTTCTTACTGAGGTTGACCAGGGACTTCCTCCAGTCATGGGAATTTACTTATTTTTGCAACAGTTTCTTTCTTCTGTTGTAGAGTTTGTTTATGGCAGAGGACCACCAGACTGGCTTCCTTTGTCTGGAGGATAACCTCTTGGTTCTATTAGAGATAGCATGATCCATTAAGTCGTGTAAGTGCTTATAGTGCATTTGTGTAGGATTCGGCAGTCATACCTCTATTGTCCGTCTGCATGGGTGTCATGAAGTTTGCCACTTCTGTCTTAAGAAGTGTGAAGTTGGCTTTTGAGAAGTTTGTTACGATGGTTTCCATAATTGGGGCTGGGGGTGGGATGTGGATGTCTAGGCTGATTACCTTGTGGTCGGATATGACCAACGAGGAATTGACCTCTGGTGTGGAACACCGGTTTCCCATGTTGGTGATGACCAAGTCTGGGATATTGCTGCCCCTGGTGGGGGTGTGAATAAGTTGATCCAAGGCATTGGTATTTATGAATTCTAGAAAACGTTGCGCAAAAGAGTTGGTACAGGAGTAGTTTTTCCAGTTAATGGTGGGGTAGGTAAAATTGGCCATTATTAGGGTGTTGGGTTGTACCCAATACTTTCCAGTGTATCATGAAATGAGGGGTGTGAATCCTGGGGCATGGTGGGGGGTCTGTAGCAAGCTACAATTTGGATTGCGGTCTTGCCCAGAGTTAGTTGCACTTGGATAATCTCGGATGCATTATGCTGTGCAACTAGCCTGGAGGTGTGGATATCCTTAATGAATATGGACACGCCTCCACCTTTAGTGCTTCATTCTGGGTTAGGTGGCCAAAAGGTGTGGTATGAATTGAAGCCTGGTAATGCAGTGGTGCTCTCTGGAGCTTTGAACCAGGTCTCTGTCACTGCACAGATGTCACAGATGTCATCGTTTATGGTGGTGAATTTGTCATTTAAACCTTGCCTGACAAAGGCACTATAGGGGTGGCAAGAGTCTTAGCCAGTATCCGGAATCCTAAGGGCGACAGGTGCAGGCCATCTCTGGCAAAGCATCGTGGACTGTCGATCATGTTGTCCTAGGCAGACAGATACTGGATCCCCTTAGAATGACACCAGAAGCTTAGCCAATTGTTGAAGTCAATCATTTTGTCCTTGTACTGTGGTATCATTCTGGATCTATCTATTTCTACATCCCTCTCTATCTATGTATACATATATGCATATTATATATAGATACATATATAAATATACATACATATACATATAATATATATATATATATATATATATATATATATATATATATATATATAGATATATATATATACCTTTTTATTTACACATACGAATACACACACTAACATACTGCTAAACATCCATTACTGTACAACCTACATTGTACGTTGCACTACAACCTACATTGATATGTGCACATATCATCCTTCACATACATATGTATGTCCAGCCTTCACTAACAGTTGCAGTATGTCCCCTGCCCTATGCACATCTTCATATATATATATATAGACTGCTAACACATATGGAGGGTTTACAGTATGTAGACTATTACATTATTAGTTTACATTACCTTTGTTTGACACTGCTGTTTGTGATGGCTTGCTGCTGGTTAGCTTGCTGTTCTGTATTGTTTTATTTTCGGCTGTCTGTGTCTCTTTTTCATTTTTTTTTTCTCTCTCTCTCTCTGTCTCTCCCTCCGGATGTTGCAATGACAGTATTGCATGTGTGGACTGGGAGTACAGGCTGCTTTTGTAGGTATATGCACATGTGCATGTGATGGCCTCTGCACCAATTGTTAGCCGGCATTTGCTAATTGCATGCAGCCTGCTGTGCGGTAATTGCAGTTCTCACTGTGATTTTAGGACAGTGCTATAAAATGTTAGGTTAGGTAGGCATAGCCCTTTCAGATTTTCAAGGTGGGGACCATGCTGGTATGCTGTGGACACTGTTGTGTGAGTGTAAAGGTTGGTATGTCTCTCATATTTCAGGCTGTGTTGTAGGCACTGACATGCATGTTGTACTGACACCTGACTATTGCTTCCTCCAGTTTATTCTTCTCAGCGTGTATGTTAACTGACACCTAATAATACTAATACTGTCTAAATGGGAGTATGTGCCTTCCTGTGGGACTTGTGGAGTAACTGGTTTACAGCAGTGGCTCTTGCAATTTGTTGCTATGGCTTCACTATTTAACCTTTACATTCACTCCTTGAAGGCCTGCTAGGTGTCTTTAATGGAATGTGTTGCTATGGATTTCCTATTTTCCATTCACATTCACTCCTTGTAATGATTGCTATATTTCTTTCATCAGCAATTCCTTATATGTTTGTTGTGGTTTGGTGGTACTGCATGCAGTCTGGTCTGACCAAGGTGTAGGGCTTGACACCTACAAGGGTATTTTATTTTGCTGCTGAGCAGTAGTGGCATCTTGCACTTTGTACTAACAGTTATGGATAGCAGGCACATGCAGTGCTTGTAAACTGCTATACTGTCCTTCTGTTATTAGTTGGATACCTCATTTGATATTTGTAGGTTGTACACCTACATGTGGGTGTGCTTGTGGAAGCTATTCTACAGCTATTCACAAAGTGTGTGACAGCAGACAGAATGCTATGCCTGTGAGTTTGTGACACTTGCAGGCCTCAGATACTCTCAGGTGTATCTTTTATCAGCCTCAGGGAATGGTTCATATCAGTGGGATACACCAGTGATATATTTCAGATATTCTGCAGTTGTGACTGTGGGGTATTTTGAGCATGTGTATTAATACACCATTTATGACATGCAAGTAGTGCATACATTCAGTAGTTGACAGTTACCATTACGTGGGATAAAACACCTTTCTGCCTACTGTTAGTACATTTCACAGGGAGTCAGTGGGGCACAGTTAACATTTGTTTTCAAATCAGGGACATCCCTGTAAATCGGTCACAGTTGCGAGGTCTGGCCTCTTACCTGTTCAAATATGGCAGTGTTTATCCTGCTCTGATAGTGTGTGTGGTTTGCAAGATGCTACTGTCACATTATTACCTACTAGCTACCGACTAGCATGGCTGTTTCTCTTATCATACTAATGTTATAGAAATCCACAAGAATTGCCAGTAAAGATACAAGGACAGCTTTATGTAATAGCCTTCCTATATTCCCTTTACATTCAGTCCTACTATTTCATGATATATTGCTTTCAGCACAAAGTTCTTGTATATCAGTCATGGCTTAGTAGTAAGTCATGCAGACTAGTGTTTCCAAGGTCCTGGGTTCGAGACTGACAGAGGAATTTTATTTTGCTGCTGAGCAGACTACAAGCCTTGTCATTCAGAGTGACTAAGGCACTTTTAAGCAGTTGTAAGCGGGTTAGCGCTGGTTTGCGTGGAGCTCACGCAGACTGTCGCTAGCTTTATGCACACGCTTAGCTAAGCGCACACCCGCTTACTACTGCTTAAAAGTGCTTACTCTTGTGCACACCCGCACTAATTTCTTTGAAAGAAAAGAAAATGGGGAGATAGGAAAGTGGTGAAAAAGGGGGCACAAAGAGGGTAGGACAGTAGGAAAACAAGCTCAGGATTTGCAGGAAGGATGTAGGAAAGGCCCATAGCTGCCCATTTCTTTATCAGCAACAGCTGTGCATATGTCTGTAATTTGGTGTGAAATTTGAAACCTTCCATCCTTGAGAGAGGGGTGAGGACAACAAAATATGTTGTACAGCCAATTGTAATTACCACTTCACATGTCCAGCAGACATGTCTGCAAAATGAGCAGCTATGTATGGGGCGTAATTTTTTTGCGGGAACAGAGTGCCCTTTTTTTATTTTTTTTTCAGGTGAGAGTGGAATGTGAGGTACAGGAAGCAGGTATATTTGGGGAGGTAGGTAGGGGAGGTTAACAGACAAGACAAACAAGATGCATACAGGGGCGGAGTATGACACATGTGGGGGGGGGCACAATTGACAGGGACGGATGTTGGGATATCGCGAGCCCATGAGCCCACAGATGGCAACAGTGGAACTGAGATCCCCACCCATGGGCAGTTGCCACTGTGCCTTCACAGCCCAGGATGGGGCTGTGCTGGGGGCTGTTTAGGACAGGCAGCAGGGACACCCGTGAGTTGTGCCACCCGAGCCTCAAGCTGGCGTAGGGGTTCAAGCACAGAATGCCTGATCTCGCTACGCACCACAGACTGGACACTTTGGAGGTTGAGTGGACGGTCTCCTCCGGCCACACTTGCAGAGGGGGGACAAGCCCCATCCCCTGCAGTGCTTCCACCTGAAGGTGGCACAGGGCCACCGAAGGAAGTTCCGGCCTGGGCACTAGTGCCAGGTGCACTCACCAGCTGAGGTGGGAGAGGTGGGTCCGCTGGAACCCGCCTTCCCTGTTGTCCTATGTTTAGAAATATTTTATGACATTTTGGGTTAGTAACAAACAATACCATTCAAAATTAGTTGTGACAGCATGCATCAGTATTCCCATTAACCAAACACCCATGAATTCCAAATATTGAACAGCAAGCATAACACATGCATATTTTGAACAACAGTACACAATCCAACAGCATGCAGGGTCGATTGATGGCAACAGGCCATCAGGTTTGGATATGTGAATAGGGCACATGCAGCAACGTACGTGCAAATATGTTTGAACCAACAGGACAAATGTCCATAGGAATTAATTGTGAATACACATACCCAGTTTGTTGTGGAATGGCATTATTTGTGAATATAGGGTAGGGTGAAGAAATATTTCATTAACAACTTCAACTACATATACATATGCTATACATCTCTAGTAGCTGCAGATATATATACTCTACAGGTCTTAGTACAGTTTCCTATATGTAACCTTAGGAATGTTGGTGATGGGACTGTTGCTGCTACATTAATATACATTGCATTTTTATTCATACACATTTCATATCTGGCTATGTTCAGGTACAGCATCCTGCTACATTTCATTTATATGGCTCTAGACAACTGTGGATGTTCATTATTTCATACAACCATACTATCTCCATATTGCAAGGGTACAGCAACAAATACAAATTGTGGGACAGACACATTCCAGCTTCAGTACTTTATTTCAAACATTTCACTTTTTGGTTGTGGCTGTCTCATTCATTTCATTATGTACTGACAGCAGTATACTTTATTCAGAAGTTATAACAGCTTTCTTGGTCGATTCATACCTTTTTCTCACACTCTCACTTGTTTTATTTTTACAATTCAAGATGGTACTTTATTCTAGGCGTTATTAACATGTCACACTTGATTACAACAATCCTTTCCAACAGACTCACTTGTTTCATATGGCAGATTTTCTATGGGGATGTATTTGACACATGTCTATTGTCTTTAGCTTGTTTACCACTGATTTTCAGGCTGCAGCAGGTTATCTGATATTACACTTCAGGTGGGTAATCACTATTTCAGACTTGTTTACTTTTTATTTCTGGATTACAGGCTGCATCACTTATCTAATCATACAGTACTAGCAGAATCTTTCTTCTAGTGTTATTTGAACTTTATTAATATGTAACTACAGTGAACTCTTTTACAAGCTGTCTCACTTATATTGTATAACAATTACAGAAATATAATTACTAACCTGCCTGGTGGCACAACCGCTCCAGCCTATCACTGTAGGCTCGCCGATTCGCAGAATGCACACCTGCAGCTGTAATATAAATGAAGTAATATTGGAACATACATCTCCATAATATTAGCTAGGATAATTCCTTACATACATAATTACATGGATACTTACTCAGTAGTGGGGCATTGGGCATTTGCCGGGCCTCCTGGATCCAACGGTTCAGTTGGTCCTGCTTCCATCTCTTCAGGTCCGTATGGTGGTGATGGACCTGTTCACCAGTCCTTGGTATGCCTGTGGCACTGGTGAGATCATGTGCCAACCGGTTCCATGCCTCTGCCTTATATGCACCCCACAGAACCTGGCCCTGCATGAGTTGAGCCTCATGATCGTGGACTAGGAGCCAAACCATGTATTTGGACTCCTCAACACCCCACCTCTGTGCTCGAAAGCGACTACCCTCTCCTACACCTGCCATCCTGACTGCAAATAGGTTCCACAATCAGTTATGCTGTGTATTCCCGCCTATGGGGCTTATATATGCCGTTTTTTCCGTACCTATCTGTGATTGGCCATTTTGGAATTGTATCAGCTTCACAAAACCTGCTTTGTCATGCTTCTATTTCCATTCATTCCTATATATATGCTAATACTGCATTTTTCAGTACAGCTGTCATGGCTTAGTGGTTCAGTACTTTGACTATGATGCACAGTATCCTGGGTTTGAGCCTGGGCATTGCTTTTTTTTTATTTTACTACTGTCTAGACAGGATAGGAGGTGTGTCTGTTTAAAGGCAGCTTTGATACAGGTTGCTGAACGTTGCCCGCCGGTAAGCCGGTTGGCGCGCTGCACAGCTCCGCGCAAATGGGTTACGTTGGTTAACGCGTTATTTGGCTATGAGCATGCATATTACACTGTGAGAAATGTTGCGCAACTACGAGCACACACTTTCAGCATGTTAAAGCACTGCTCAACTCCGGGCACTCATATTACACCTGTTAAACCACTGGTCACCTACGGGTAAACATACTCAGCTTGTTAGAGTGCTGCTCAGCTATGGGCACTTATAAATTATTTTATTTTTTTATTGTGTCAGATTTCTTCATAAAAACATGGCCCATTTCATTGCATTTTACTTAAATTATAATTGTATATATATACATATATGTCAGGGGATTGTTTTGTGCTTATTTCACTAAAAATAAAAAATGATGTTGCTGGGGCTCGAACCGTGACTACTTCCTCTTTGGCCAACGTCTCTACCGCTACGCTATTGCTACTTGGCTTATTTTGCATATTTAGATCTTATATGCTTTTTCAATGACCGCTAACTGTGGCTGAGCGAAGGGCACACCCGCGCAAACGAGCGCAATTATGGGCAAACATTTTTGAAATTAAAAAAAAAATTAAACTGTTCATTTTTACGTTTTACATTTCAGTTGGATTATTAGTCTGTAGGGGCATGTGTGCTGTTGTGTTTCTTGACATTTCCATGGACTCGCTCATGGGAGTTTCCTTTTGGGACTGTGATTCTTCTGGGGGTGTGTCCCT
Organism: Protopterus annectens; assembly: GCF_019279795.1. Taxonomy (NCBI): domain Eukaryota; kingdom Metazoa; phylum Chordata; order Ceratodontiformes; family Protopteridae; genus Protopterus; species Protopterus annectens. Next base: position 517,297,900 of record NC_056729.1, read on the forward strand.
TTGCAGGACTCGCCATGCGGACACACCCCCTACATTGCTACACGGACCGTGTTAGCCTAGGGTGTGATTCAGCATGCCCTCATGAATATGCATGGCATGCTGACATCACCCCATTTAACTGCAGCCTCCGTGTAAGACTTGCTAACTCTTACATGGAGGCTTCGTGAATCCTGCAGATTGTATATTATCTTTCTGTCTGGAGCTTTTCTCCTCGGGCCTCCATTGAAAACAGGCTACCTTGGCCCAATGTACTTTCCCGGTTAACAAACTGAAATAAATAAATAAATAAATAAACCTCATGAACAGCTTTTGCTATATGGTGCATTTTCTGATGGCTATGAAATGTGAAACTCAAACTTCTGGCATTAAGGACTGACTGATATAATTAAATCAAAAGGTGCTTCAACAAAGTATTAGTTTAAGGGTGTGCACACTTATGCAACCAGTTTATTGTATGTTTTTTATTTTTTATATTTTTCCCCTAACAGATTTGTTTGTTTTTCAATTGATTGTGCAGGTTATAGGTCACATTAAAGGCGGGAAAAGTTTTGAAATGATTTATTGTGGTCTCATTTTTTTTATATCACAAAAACCTGGCATTTTAACAGGGGTGTGTACACTTTTTATATCCACTGTAGAAATCTAAGCACACAATTGTGCAGATAGAAATTAACAGATATAAACACAGAATTCTTTACATAGAAATTTTATTCATAGAATACTGAATATAGAATTCTAAACATATAATTCTCTATATATAATTCTACAGATGGAATTCTAAACAGAGAATTCTGTAGATAAAATTCTAAACGCAATATATCTATGGAGATAAAATGCAAAACACATAATTTTACATTAGGCCAAACACCATTTGACATTAGACCAATCAGAATTCTCCTAGGGGACTTCAACTACCCCTTCATCAATTGGGAGACTTATACGTCCCCTAATGTACATGACCAAAGATTTCTGGTCTTCATAAAAACAAACTTTCTGGAACAATTAGTCTACACTCCAACTAGAAAAGACAAAATTCTGGACTTTGTCCTCACCAATATGGGACAGCTCTGTTCCCCACTAGTTTTAACTTCCTCCCAAGTCAAATTGGACCATAAATCAGTCAATTCACCTAAAACCAGAAGAAACTACAAATACCTCATCAATCAGAGATTAGGTGAAAGCTAAGCTACTAAATCTGAGTGATGACTTGGCTGAATTCAACATAACCCTCCAACTTGCTGACCCACTGCTTACGCGGAACTGTTTACTGCCAGATTCTATGCAAATGTGAATATCTGCACATATGCATATGTATGTATCACTCCGAACTATATACAATGCCAAATTTAAAAGTAAACCCGATGGTAGATCCCAAATATAAACAGGCACTATAATAAAATAAAATATAAACTAATTGCTCACAACAATAAATGTAACTTTGAAGATGTCAAAAATGCTCCTGCTAAATTTATCAAGGAACTCTAATCCCAGATAAAATCAAACAAAGATTGATAGGGGATAGTAGTCCAAATAGTGAGATGATGAAATCAGCATGAAAAATAGAGTAGCACTGATGGAAGGGGTCATCCTCAAGTCTTGGTGAGTACTTTCACACAGTGGACCCTGTTTTCACAAAAGCTAACCAAGATGACACTGATATATAAACTGTATCTTATGCAGCTTATATATCAAAGTCAAAGTCAAAGAAAACATTATTGTCAATCAGATATACACAGCAGTGTAAGCTGAATGAAATTATGTTGCTTTGGGCCCCGTGCAAGGCATAACAATGAACACATAGTTTGAATGACAGCAAGACTAATGCACATACAGTAATAATTACATATTAACAACACAATAAATTACCACAACTGGACAGGAAGACATTAGCAGTATTATACTAGTAGGTATTGAAGGATCTAACTTCACATTGTGATTTCTTAGAATATTGCACTTCATCAGTTGTAGTATGGATATATTTTGATGTTCATATTGCACTTCTATGGAGTGGTGACTCACTCATGAATATTGCACATTCAAGAAGTAATAGCGTAAGAAATCAGGCTAACTGTACCAGTTATTGAAGCAATTTGCCAGCGTGATTACTATAGCTGATAATTCACAGCAAGTGGCATATTGATCTAATTATTCACTGTCATGCCTGGCATGCAAGTTCAGAACCTTATAGATAGAGGGAAGAAGCTCCTGTTCAGTCTGGATATTTTGCAGTGTAAGCTGCAATACCACCTGCCTGAGGAAAGGTGGAAGTGCATGCCATGGACAGGGTGAGTGGTATCGTTGATTATCTTCCTAGCCCTTCCCACACACTGAGTGTCATGCAGATCATCCATGGATGGGAGCAAGGAACCAATGACTTTTTCTGCTGTCATCACTACCCTCAGGAGACCCTTGCGGTCAGATGCTTTGCAGTTATCACACCAAACTATGATGTTATTTGAGAGGATGCTGTCGATGGTCCCCCTGTAGAATGCTTTGAGGATGGACTGAGACAGGTTTGCCTTTCTCAGTTTCCATAGGAAGTGGAGACATTGTTGTGCCTTCTTCACTGTGTGGCTAATATGAGTTGACCAGGATAGGTCATCTGAGATGTGCACCCCCAGGAACTTAGTGTTTTTGACTCTTTCCACTGCCACCCCCTTAATTTCCAGAGGTTGATTTATCTTCCTGAGTCCTTCTGAAGTCCACTATTAATTCTTTGGTCTTGCTTACATTTAAGGCCAGATTGTTGCTGTTGCACCAGTTTATCAGATGCTCCAGTCCATCCCTGTAGGCTGTTTTCTCACCATTTCTAACAAGACCTACAACAGTGGTATCATCCTTGAACTTGTTAATTTTGTTGGATTCATGCTTGGCTATGCAGTCTGGCATCAACAAGGTGAACAGCAGAGGACTCAGGACACAGCCCTGAGGGACACCTGTGCTCAATGTACTACTGATTTAACTGTTATTTCCCACAGATACTTTTTGGGGTCTGTTGATGAGAAAGTCCAGTATCCAGTTAAATGGAGGGTGTTGATGCCCAGCTGGATCAGCTTTGATATCAGATTCTAGGGAATGACAACGTTAAAGGCAATACTAAAACTGATGAACAGCACTCTTACATAGCAATTCATGTTCTCTAGATGTGTCAAGTATTCATGAAGTGCTATAGTTATTGCATCAGCCGTGAAGCAGTTAGATCTGTAACCATACTGTAATGTATCCAATGTTGCAGGCAGGCTTGAAGAGATATGGTTCGTGATCAACTGCTCAAAACACTTCATTAATGTTCATGTAAGAGTAACTGACTGGTAATCATTTAGGCTTGTCAGCTGGGATTTTTTGGGTAAGAGAATACTTGTCATATTTTTGAAGCAACTGGGTGCAATGGCTAGTTGCAGGGATTTGTTAAATATATGGGTCCCTATTAATTATTTGAACGTTTTAAAGTTTGAATGTCATATGGTTGACACCATATGACTGAACTTTAAAAAGTTTGAAGGTGAAAAGCAATGGCTCTGTATGGCGCAGAATGGGAAAATTTCCCTTTTCTGCACTGAAGTGCGATCTCGGAGTTGGTATATTTAAGTAGGGGGGTGTGGGGGGGGTGTGCAGCTCAGAGCGTTGAGGTAATTTTTTAAAATTTTTTTATTATATTTTCGATGTTTCAAATGTCACTGATATGTTGTCGAACATAATGAGGTTCGAAGTTTTGAAACTTCGAATATATAATATAGACCCAAATATATCTGTTAGTCCATGGACAGTTGGGTAGCAAAGTCTCTTAGAACCCTTCCAATAATATTATCAGGACAAGCTGCTTTTCTTGGGTTTACTCATCTCAAGGTCTTCAGAACATCAGATGTTCTTAGACATAGCACCTCCTCACTCTGTTTGACAGGGAGATTATTTGACACAGTGTTGTTGTCTATATCAAATCTGCTGAACTAGGTGTTTAGTTGGTTCAGAAATTCTGTGTTATCATCACATGGGGAGGATACAAGCCTGTAGTTGGTTATGGCTTAAATGCCTTGCCAGAGACTTCTGGAGTCCCTTTGGTCAGGGAAGTGTCCCTGAATTTTATGTCCATAGGTCCTCTTAGCCTCCTTTATACCTCTGCTTAGATTTGCTCTGGCCACTCTTAAGACATCCTTGTCTTTTGATTTAAATGCAGCATTTTGTGACTTTAGGAGATCATATATATCACCCGATAGCCAGGATTTCTGATTAGCATGTCTGGTGATACATTTGATGACTGTTACGCCATCAACACATTTTGAGATATAGGCCATTACACATTCCATATACTCCTCCAGGTCAAAGGTTTTTTACAGCTCCATCTCTAAACAGTGACCAGTTTGTACATTTGAAGCAGTCTTGTAGTGCCACGACTGCTCCCTCAGACCATATCCTTACTTGTTTGGTTGTAGGTTTGCCTCTTTTCAGCAGTGCTGTGTATGCAGGAAGCAGCTTGATGGCCAGGTGGTCTGGTCTGAGTTGCCCAGAAATGGATAAGGTACTCCTTTGTAGGCCAGTTTTACATTTGTATACACCTTATCCGGAGTGTTCATCCCTCTTGTTGCAAAGTTCACATGTTGATGGTGAAGGAGTAATATGGATTTTAAGTCAGCTTGATCCAAATAACCTCCAATTATATGGGTAAACTCAGAGTTTTATTCTGGAGGTTATTTATTGACAGATACAGAATGTTCTATGCCACGTTGGTATTAGCATTACAGGGATGTAAACAGCTGTAATGCTCACTCCATTGAATTCCCTAGGAAAGTATAAGGGTCTGCATTTTAATGACATGAACTCAATGTTCTCTGAGCAGTGAGAGACAATTATTTCAAAGTTTGTACACCAGTTGTTGATATACACACTCACACGCACACACTCACTCCTTGGACCAATTTAGAGTGTCCAATCCACCTACTGCATGTCTTTGGAATGTGGGAGAAAACCAGGGCATCCAGAGGAAACCCATACAAATGCAGGGAGGACATGCGGACTCCACACAGAAGGCACCCCAACCGAGAATCGAACCGGAGAATCGCTACACCACTGTGTCATCCAGTATATAATATAATATATAATAATATGTGTTATAGAAAATTCAGTCTATATGCTACATATTGACTGTATCTTATTCTCATATAGCATATATCATGGAGAGAGGTTGGTTAAGAAATAAAAGACATCTTGGTGCACAAGTCCCACTACTGTCTCCTCTTCCACTCAGCCACTATCTTCTGTTACAGTGCAGAGTCTATGGTCACTACATCCAACTCCGATAATGCATGAATGCTGCCACAAGGCCCAACTCTCAAAAGTTGTCGCTGAGAATTTTGTCATTATGCAACAGCCTGTGGTCACTACATTCAACCCCGATAAGGCAGGAGCTCTCTCAAAAGGCCCAACTCTCCAAAGTTTCCACTGAGAATTTTGTTATTCTACAATATAAGCAAATTTAACATGAAGAACCTTGCTGTGTATTAACTTCAGCTAGTCAAATATGGAAAGTGGGTGTAGCATCCCCTCCACCAAAGGAGTGGTCCTTGTACTCCACGGACCACTTACTAAGTTGCCCACTGTCCTATCTCTTGCCCAGTAGATTACACTGTATATGCTCTAGCATCCAGGCTTTTGTAGTCAGGAAATGAAAGAAAATCTGTTCTTCTTTGTGCCTTTATGTTAATTGCTTTGTAATGGCTATTATCTAATTACTCTCTGTTATACTTTGACCTGAGGATGGACAAAGACGTGACAGAGGAAGTGCAAAAATATAAAGAATGAAACCCAGAGATTTTTGAGAGGTGTAAAAAGAAATATAGACATGTCAAACTGATAAGGTGCAATATTTCTGCAAAGGAGAAAACCAAACTAATAAATACAAAAATATATATATTTGGAGAGAACTACAGGCAATGGCACCCAGATATGGAAAATTTCACAATAAAAAAAATATATAAGAACTCTTACAAGGAATGTAGAACTAAAGATTAGTAAGGTAGAAGTTTAAAAAACAGAAACTGAAGTTATAGGACACCTGCAAAGTGATATATTTTGTGCAGAAAGTCAAACACAGGTTACATTACTGCATGGTGGAACAATGAGTCCCAAAATTAAGAAATAGGTAGAACAGGTGACATCTGAAGAACAAATATGGACATGGACCTGAAAAAGAGATTTGATATGCTGCAATATTTATGCAAAGGAAAAAACAAAACTAATCAATAAAAAGCAGCACTAAAGATATTTGAAGAGCAATACAAACAAAGGCACCCAGAAATGGAAAATGTCATAATACAAAAAATAAAAAAACAAAGGGGGAAGAAGAAAAGATTAGTTATGCAGAAGTTAAAGAAATAGACACTGAAGTTATGAATTATATGCAAAGTGAAGGGTTTAGTGTAGAAAATCCAACTCAGGTAATGTCACAACATGATGGAACAATGAGCCCCCAAATTGAAGAGAAACCAGCAGAGTGACAGGCATCTGAATACTTTCCAGATGATGATGATGATGCTCTGGAGCCTTCAGTAGGGAACCAATACAAAAGTTCAGTTGGAGTTGCATGGCAAGGAAAGAGCAGGACACAGTAGCAACTCTGACACAGACAATGTTGAGGAGTGATGGGCCAATGAGTTCCCATATGAAGGAGCACTGAATGATGCAGGATGCAGCTGAAGAGGATATGTCACAGGAAGATATTCTGGAACTTTCTTTAGAATGCCTGCAGGAAACAGAGAGCAAAAAGTGTGCCCACAGTTTAGAAGAAAATGATCAGAGGGATGAGTTGCTTGATTTAATAGAGATGGATAGATATATTAAAACCAATGAAAGAAATAGATTATAGAAAGTAAATAAGACCCAAAATGTTAGAAGTTTGATAAAACAGATGAACACAATAATCAAGATTATTAACAGAAAGTCAAGTGATTTAACAGAATTAAATAGGATATATTACTGTTTCACTAAACTTATAACATATAAACTCTTACCACAAAATGCAGCACAATAAGGGAAAGGAAGGAAAGAAATAAGACGTCATAATGGAAGCATCAAATACAGAAAACTATAAAGCAGTTAACACATGAAGCATCACTGTTAGATGAATATAGAAGAGGGAACAGATCAACAAAAACCCTTAGAAAGATAGAAGTCATAAAATCAATGTATAGTATCAGGACAGACCAGGATCTATCCTATACTATTGCAAATAATAAACTAAAGATATCAATGTGACATCCCTCCTCTGGGCCAGTAATCAAGGAGCCTCAATCCTCACCACTGACACCAGTGAGGGGCATTCACTTGGAACAAAAATAGATACACGTAGTATTTACAGATGCAGTTCTCTGCACCAAGCACAATTTCCCTTAAGAGCACACAGAGAATACACTCCCGCCTAGGGCTGGTTTCCCTCTTTCTCACCAGGCTATAAATAAGACTCCACATTAATCAAAGCTGTAGAGCTGAGTCCTCAGCTGAGTGTTCCAAGCCATATCTTCTACCGTCCTTTATGTGAAGCCAGTGCTCTTTGTCCCTGCTTCAAGTAGCTGACACACAAAGACTTACCTGGGAAAGGTTGTCACAGATTTACCAGCTATGCCTGCTGTGCCCAGACTATAAGGTAGATACTGTCACCAGAACACTTCAAAGCCACCTACTCTAAGGCTCTTACAAGGGTAGGGTACCCAATTATACTGAGTAAAATTAGTACTAAACAAATGGTAGTGTTTGACCAATGCAGCAAGGCTTTCATGAGTGGCCACAATGTCACCAAATAAAAATACGTACCCTCAAAGGTTAAAAGACCAGCCACAATGAAAAGTTTAATTATATTTAATAATAAATAACAAAAGAACATGAAAAGACTAAATATATATTTACAATAAACACCAGAGTTTCAATCACAGGAAATATTAAAAATAACACAGATGGAAAGGTTCACACAGATACAGAAAAACAATCCTTAACTAATCTCACTGTATTTTCCTGACTGAGCAAATAATTACTGTTCCCTAGTTCACTTACTAGAGCAAGGCAAGATGATTTGGGTGAGTGGTCTTCCTTCTTGTCAGGTTTCACAAACAGACTTTTGTCTCATCTGGTATTAAAGCATTATTTCAGTGCTGGATTGCAGAATGACATCACACACATCTGGTCATTTGACTCTGGTTCCCACATTACTTCTTTTACTTGAAACTGAACCAGAATCTAGCACATATGTGTTATAATACACACATATAGAGCTTTGCTAAAATGTGATATAGGATTTGGAAGCTATAAAACCATTTCAAAAACTTCCAACCTTCCAGGGTAGCAATTAGTTTACCCCTAAGGGCAATACAGTAGGATTCGTAGTCCTGGTTTTCACACATATATTATCTCTGTCTGCAATTAGAACCGTAAGATACAATTTTAAAGCCTAAACCAGGTAATTTAATTTCAGACTCTTTTTCAAAGTTAGATGGGCTGAGATTAACCTTTTCTCTTCCAGTATCCACTATTACAATATATTCATTTCAACAGTTACAATACAGTCTGACATACATGTGTATTTTCTTTCTCTTCAGCAGGACCCACTGTTGGTACATTTTTAACACAAGCAGCTTTACAAATGCATTTTTATCACAAACACATGTATAAATCAGTTTGATATACAAATGACATATAATTCTTTACAAAGCTCCAGCTAGCTATGCTGGCATATGTTACACACCCACTGCTTTACTTCTCCTGGCATAGCTGGCGATACCTCACATCGTCACAATCAGCACAGGCAGAAAAACTTAGAAGATATGCAGATAAATATAAAGGAAAACTACAAAATAAGGCATTCATTAATGACTCCCACAAAGTTTTATAGAGAACTGAGAAACAATGCAAAAGGAACAGAAACACTACCAAACATAGAAGAAATAGACACATATTTTGGAGAAATATTCATGAAGATGCTGTTGAACATAAAGATACTGAATGGACAGAAAATTGTAAAGAAAGAGTAAAGAGTTTAAATGTGCATGATATGAAGTGGGATAACATAGCAGCTAGAGAAATTAAAACAAAATTAAGAAACGCTCCTAAATTGAAGTCCCCAGGCCCAGGTGTATTACCTAACTGCTTACTAAAAGTATTAACAGCTTTACACAAAGATTTAGCCTTGAGTAAGAACCACTTACATGTGCATCCCAAAGAGCCACCAACCTTGTTAACAACAGGAAAAATGATACTCCTCTTATAAGCCATCTTAAAAACTATAGATGAATAGCTTGCCTTCCATGATGTACAAACTATGTACTGGAATTGATGCACACAGAGTTTATAGTTTTTTAGAGGAAAAATCAGTCATTGCAGTAGTACAAAAGGGTAACAAAGAAAGTCATATGGAACAATGGATCGTTTGTTGTTAAATCAAGCCATAATGGGGAATCTAAAAAAGTAAAGAATCTAAGTATGGCATGGATAGATTACAAAAGAGCATATGACAGAACCCCATATTCATGGATAAAGTAGTGCTTACAGATGTATAAGATGAACTGGCCAATTACATTACAGTGTCCATGAAACAGTGGCAAATTACTTTACAATTAAGCCATGGCAAAGAGCATATTATTATCTTGGGATAACAAATCAAAGGGAGATATTCCAGAGTGATTCTTTGTCACCACCATTGTTTTGTCTTGCCCTTAACCCATTAAGCTGTTTACTTAACAGATTAGGCATTGGTAATAATTTCTCTTCCAGAAAACAAGCTTGCTTAAACATTTCTCATCTACTTTTTGTGGATGATTTAAAACTGCATAGGGTATCAAATAAGTTGAAATCACAACAGCATGTGGTAAAAACATTCTCAGATGATATAAGAACAATGTTTGGTCTTTATAAATGTATAACAACAAAGTTTAAAGCAGGAAATGTGCAGTACCAAAAAATATCAATCTAAGGCAGGAATATAATATAAAGGAACTCAAACAGGAAGGAATGTACATGTATTTGGGAACTGATGAAGGATTGACAATAGAACATGAACAAATGTAAATAAAACTCAGTAAGGGATACTTTAGAAAACTAAAACTAATATTGAAAACGGGTTCCAGCATGTAGCTAGCAAGACATTTCCCTGCGAGCTACATCGCCGATACCAAATGGCTGCAGCAGCAATTTGCCGTAGAGCAATACGGCTGAATAGCATAGCCGCTGCTGCTGTAACCTATGCACAGAAATATTTCTACTGCTGGTAATCCTTACAGACAGCTGCCCAGCTGTATTCTAGCAGGGACGGCTGTACTAGATGTGTACCACATTCCGCATTCTCATGTAAGTAATGCATTTATTTTATTATTTATTTATTTATTGTCAGCGTGTGACAATAAAATAAATAAATAATACAATAAATGCATTACTTACATGAGAATACGGAATGTGGTACACATCTAGTACGGCCGTCCCTGCTAGAATACAGCTGGGCAGCTGTCTGTAAGGATCGCCACCAGTAGAAATATTTCTGTGCACAGGTTACAGCAGCAGCGGCTATGCTATTCAGCCGTATTGCTCTATGGCAAATTGCTGTTGCAGCCATTTGGTATTGGCGATGTAGCTCGCAGGGAAATGTTTTGCAAGCTACACGCCGGAACCCATTGAAAACATCCTTCATATCTAAGAATAAAGTCCATGCTATAAAAAAATACCCTTCTTGTTTTAACTTACAGTTTTAGTGTGATTGACTGGCCCCAAAAGGTATTGGATCAGTTGTTCAGAAAAACAAGGAAAAATGCTTCACTGATATCAGAAGGCGGTATGGGCCTCCTTAAAACTGATTACATGTGTGTGTGTGTGTGTGTGTGTGTGTGTGTGTGTGTGTGTGTGTGTGTGTATATATATATATATATATATATATATATATATGTATATATAATATATACAGTTATGGGACTGTATATATATATATATATATATATATATATATATATATATATATATGTACTGACTCATCAGATTCAAACATCATGAATGTTTTACAACCTGAGGAGAGGAAATCAAAGATGACCTCCATGCTTAGTTTAGCAGAAGCATTCAGGTGGCAAGTGGGAGTGGAAATCAGACCAGAAGTAGGCAAAAATCAGACTGAAACTGAATGTGCCAAAAATCAAAAGAAAGAATATAAAGAGAAAGATCAGATAAGAAGGAACAATTGTGGAAAAGCCACAAATCTATTGGCGAGGATATAGCTCTCCTGGAGCAACTTCATGTTGATCAGGATTTGGCACAGGAATGGTTAAGGAGAAATGAGTTGAAACCAAAGGATGAACAGCAGCACAGGAAAGTGTACTATATATCTGTTGGTTTACAAAGTCCATTGAACATGTGAGAGAAGCACACAAGTGTAGGTTCTGTAAAATCAAATTGGAAACAGTCACACACCTTCTTGCTGGGTGTGATGCAGTCAGAGCTGAGGGTTTGTACACTGAAAGGGACAATAAGGTAGCAAGATTGTTGCAATGGGGATTGTGCAATTATTACAATATAGAAGTAGCTGAGAAGCAAATTGAATCACAAAGCATTATGAAGAATGATTAAGCATACATCACATGTGATTATCTATTATCAATAATTAAAAAAAAAACAGATGTGAGAAAACCAATATGAAAAAAAGACAAAAGTAGCATTGATCATTGAAACTGTTACACCTAGAGATTACAATTTCTCACATACAGATAGACAAAAGTCATAAAATATCCAAAAATGAGAGCAATGTGAAAGAAAGATACCCAGCCAGTTTCAATAGCAGTAGGAGCAATGGATATAATAAAAAAGAATATACAGTCATATTTAGATATGCTACCAATACATGTAACTCCATATCTCTTGCAGAAGGAGTCAGTTCTGGATACATTGCTGGTGCTGTGAAGAGCACTTTTGGCTAACATCAAAGACTGAAACAATACTAACTTCATGAATTTTAATTATACCCTGACTTAGGAATGGGGTCAATTTCTGTCATTGTACTGGAAATCCAACAAATTTGGAGAAATTAAACATAGATGCATATGTATCCCTCCAAAGTATATACAATGCCAAATTTAAAAAATAAACCCTGTGGTAGAACCCAAGTATAAACAAGTTCTACAATAAAAGAAAAGAAAAGAAAAAAAAAATTGTTGCACGGAATAATAAAAATAACTCTTAAGATGTTAAAAATGGGCTTGGTAAACTTAACAAGGAACTCCAGTCCCAGATCAAATCAACCAAAAATAGATACGAGGTAAAAATAGCCACTCAGGCAGACAACAACAATAAAGCCTTATTTAACTATGTTAGCAACTTCAGAAACAATGCTCAGTACTGCAGAGAGCTAGTAGTAAATGGTATCAGACTGTGAGGACATAGTCAATCTACTAGTGGAAAAATTTAGTTCTATCTTTTCCCCCTCTCTCCCCTCTTATATTTTCAGATTAGATACCTGCATCTACACCCCTCAAATCTCCCAAGAACAAGTCCTCAAACCACTATCCAAGCCAATGCCAAGAACACCTCCTCTATTGGGCCAGATAACATACCAGACTGAGTTATGGTCAGGCTGAGACAGGACCTGTTAAACCTCTTACAGAGGCTATTCAATATCATCCTCCAAAGAGCTATGTGGTGGGCAAATGGAGGACAGCAGCAGTCATGGCCCTGCACAAATGGGACATCAATGGACCTAAGTAATTAAGTCTAACCAGCTTCATAAGAAAGGTTATGGAGAGGATCGTTATGGAATTAATAAACAATGACATAGGTAACTTACAAATTTTTGACCCAAGCCAATCTGATTTTGTAAAAGGCAGATCCTGCATAGTTAACCTGACCAACTTCTTTAAAAATGTTACTGAAGCCAGGGATGAAGAAAAAACAGTATGTATTGCATACCTAGACCTCACAAAAATGTTTGACTCAGTCCTAAACTCCAGCATTGTTGACACACTTTCATCAACTAAATGTTAATCGATATGTAACTGTTTGGACAGTAAATTGGCTCACAAATAGAACCTAGGAAATTAGGGTAGGTGGTTCCTGCATAAGATCTAGTGGTATACTCCAGCCCCCTCCAAAAGATCTAGTGGTATATCCCAAGATTTATTCCTTGAGCCACTCCTCTTTGATGACTGTAAACTTGGTGCCATCATAATCTCACCAGCTGCTTTTAAATGTTTCAACTGCCCTAGTAGGTTAGCATGAGTCTCCTTATACTCATTAGTCTACAGGTTACTAAGAGGTGATCTCTGTCTTGCTTTTCAAAGCATGAAAGTTTCTGTATTATTTGACCCCTTTAAAGGTAGCCTTGATGACTAGACTGGTAGACACAAATTTACACCAGAGTGGTATCGTACAGCCCTGCAGGATTTGAGAGACAAGCACTAAGTACTTTAAACGTGCCTGCTTAAGGTCCCCCTGGTTGCTTGCCTAGTATATTTCTATGTTCCTATATACCTGGGAACATATATGGACAACAAACTGTCCTTTGATGATCATGTATCCACTGTTGTAAGAAAGTCTTTTTTCAATACAGAGCTTATTGGTAAGGGTATGGTGTCCAGACCCAGGGATGTGATCATTCCACTGTATTCAGCACTTATTAAGCAGATAATTTAATATAATACCCCCTTCAGTATGTGTGTGTCCAAATGCTTAACATAACTGGAATAATGTCAGTACTTTCTTAACCAAAAAATCAAGTGCCTAAATCATATAAACTACACTGGCTATTTCAAAGACTAGTCCCTCTTCTTGGTATCATACAGGCTACTGAGGTGTGATCAATGTCTTATGTACAGTACCTAAACAAATTCTGTCTTCTCAGATCTTCTGCACATCTGCAAGTCCAATGGTGGCATAAAAACCCACTCAGGAAATCTTAATCTATTCTACAACATAAATAGAACAAGTTGAAGGGATAGATATGTATCAGAGAGACTACCACTTCTTTGGAATGGTCTTCCTCTCCACATAAAGGAAAGGACTTCCCTTATTCACCTCTTGTTTAGCATTCTTGCCTTTATAGATAGGGGTAATGTGTAAATGTTCTGCCCAGTTTTTGGTTATTCCATGTGAATGCAGAGCTAGGCTTCTAAAGATCCTAACAGATAAATAGCCTAGTAAGTATCTATGAACCTACTCTATAGGTAGGATTTTGCAGATGGAATTCTACAGATACAATTATAAAAGTAGAATTTTAGAAAAATAATGCAAAAATAGAATTCTACAAGTATAATTCTAAAAAATTTATTTACTTATAGAATTCTAAACACAGAATTCCACATATATAATTTTATAGACGGAACTGCAAACACAGAATTCTAAACTCAGAATTTTACTAAAAGAATTCTAGACATGGAATTTCACAGATAGAATTCTAAACAAAGATTTCTACAGGCAAGATTCTAGCAAATAATTTTACATATAGAATTCTGCAGACAGATATACAAACAGAGAATTCTGCAATTATAATCATAAGGAAAAAATCTATGGAAGGAATTCTAAATGCAGAATTCTACAGGAACACCATAAGTGTTCAAGTCCCAAGTAGTCGAAGACCAGTGTCTACATGCCATGGACCCACACACACATTATTTCATTTCAAGTGAGATAAGTGTGGCAGCTGCTGTGATGGATGGAGTGGGGTAGGCGGAGGTGTTGATTAGGGTACCGATTGAGAAGGGATTTTAGGTTTAGGGAACAGGAGGGAAATTTTAGGTTTAGGGAGTGGGAAGGGAGTTTTAGGGTTCTAGACAGAGAAAGGAATGTTAGAATTAGTGAATGGGAATCTTAGCTTAGGGAGAAATAAGGGAGTCTTAGGGTTATGGAGTGGGGGAATTTTAGGTTTAGGGAGTGTCAAGATATTTTTAGGGTTAAGAATTGAGGAAATGAGTTTTAGGGTTAGAGCTATGGTTCTGGTAGGTCTTTACAGTGTTGTATGATAAGGAATTGGGTGGACTTAGTAGACACAGGAGATCAAGTTAGTGGGAGTTCGTGCACTTGCCTGTTCGAGCCAGTGACAGTGAGCAAGCAGTTGAGCACCTCTGGTAGCCAAGTTCTACTGATATTATTGTAATTACAGACCTATAAATATATAATTACAGAGTTATTTATTCTTAATGCAGAAATCTACAAGTAGAATTCTAATCAGGAAATTCTTAACACAGAATTCTTCTGATAGATATATGCTGATAGAATACTGAACACATAATTTTAATGTTAATAGAGACACAATTTAAAATGCAGAATTCTAAAAATAAAAGATATAAATCCAAAATATTTCTGATAAAATAGTCTTACTTCGGAATTCTAAACAAAGAACTCCTAAGGCAGAATTATAAACAATTTTCTACTAACAGAAATCTAAACTCAGAATTCTGCTGACATAATTGGATACATAGAATTCTAAACAAAGAAGTCTCCACGTGGAATTCTATAGATAAAATTTTAAATCCAGAAATTTAGAGAGAGAATTCTACATTGAAAATGCTGTCTCATTTTCTAGAATTCTACTTTTATAATTATATCTGTAGAATTCCATCTACAAAATCCCAACAGGTAGAATGTTGTAGTGGAATTCTAAAAACACATTTAAACAGATAAAATTAAAAACACAGAGTTTAACATAATTCCAAGCATTTCACAGACAGAATTTTAAACAATTATTTAGATAGAATTCTGCACCTAAATTCTAAACATAAAATTATACAGATATAGTTTGAAATATAGAATTCCACATATTGAAGTTAAAGACAGGATCTGCGGGTAGAGCTCTAAGCACAAAATTTCAAACCCAGATTCTAAATATATAATTCTAAAGATAAAATTGTAAACAGAATTCCAAAAATGAAATTCTGAACACAGAATGTCGGAGTTAAAGCAACATAGAATTATATCCACAGAATTCTACAGGCAGTATTTTAAATGTGGAGTTATAAACATGGTGTATATAAATAGTGAAGCCTATAGGTGGATTTCCAATGACTTTTAAACTTTAGGCTACATTAAAAAAAGAAAAAAGAAAAACATATGCTTGGATAGCATACTAGGCTGTGTATTTATGCTACTGTCAGTTCTGTAAATTGCAATTTGGTAGCATATAATATAACACCATGTAACAAAATAAGAATTGAGCTTGCAGCAAGGGGGGGGGCTTAGAGTATTTCTGTTAGTGTTTATCACCAATTAAATATTTCCAAGTAAACTCAACTGTTCTTTGGCAGAGACACAGCCCCACCTTTACATCAGAAATGGTATTGCAGAAATTAGAATTTGCCACATAGAGGTACAGCTGTATCACAGGGCATGGGAAACTGGTAGGGGTAACCAATGTCTGCTCCCAGGCACAGAAGGTTTTTTATGGCAAGTTTTACATTAAACTGAGCTTCATTAACAGAGTTGCACAGAATGAGCCTCCTTGTCATATCAGATATAAGAAATGCCTGCATGGCATAGATTTAACCTGCTTGCATTCCTGGGTATGACATAAAGTTAGAATATGAGAATTTGTTCCATTAGGGACAATGTAGTCTGCTGGAGCTGACTTGAAATATACAGTGGAGTTAATTAATATAACTTATCAGACAGATGCGTTTTTAAATCTGAGTTGTCTTCCTAAAACTGAAATTCTGCCATAGGCATTGTGGAGAGGGCTGTGCCTGTAGCAATCTTTTACTTATATAAATAAAGTTGATGCAAGCACTGCAGGGCAGAATGGGCCTCTTACTCACTACCTTGAGTAGAAAGTGGTACTCACACCTGGATAATCCCTTCTGCAGGCACTACAGAATCCCTTCTCCCATACAGGAGCAGGGACAAAATGTTATCTTCATGTGTGGCTCATGAGTGTAGAAAAGCAGCATGGTGGAGCAGTATCTTTACCATACAACACAAATGTTCCTGATGTTGCAGAACATTCTTGATTTTGACTCATATTTCTGCTGTGATCCTCTTACATTTTTTGATTATGTGATAAGGTAAGGATATTTAAAATCAATACTGCCAGACACTAGAGGCTCATTTGTTTGTTTATTATGTGTTAACTGAAGTAGGGCAGTGTTCCACATGGTTCTCTTAGAAACAGTCCATGACCACTGTCTAGTAAAGTGACTTGCTTATAGTCACACAGTAGGCAAATGAGGCTGAGAGGGTACTTGTTCATATCCCATCAGTAGCTAATGCAGCTTTCTGACATCCTGTGCACTTTTTGTGTGCATGTGCCACCACCCCAAACCTTGCTAAGGCTTCGGAAGACAAGAGATAAAGGCTTACATCATATTTTTTGACTGATCAGAAAATGCATGTTAATGAAAACTTTGTTGTTATACTAATTTTTTAAGTGACATACATTATTAATTAACAAATATCCCTGAGCGTGGTCCTTTGTGTCCCCTTATTTTATGTTTTGTCCAGAAATCTTGTACAAAGAAGTTAAGAGGTATGATCCCTACCAAATAGCACTGCATCTCTCAACTGCGTTGCTCAAAAAATTCTTAAAAAGCAAAAATAATAGGTCAGGGGGCAAAGTAACAAAACATTGTAATTCCAAGTAATTTGCTTATATTTTAATGTGCTATTTGCTTGTTTATTTATTTATGCATTCATTCAGCTATATTTTAACCAGGTTATATCAGTGGTCTACATGGACCTATTCAGAGTGATGCCATGAGTACTACCTGCTTAAGAAGCTTTGCACAAAGTCACATAGGTGGAAAACAGAGAGAGGGTGAGGGTGAGAGGAACCAAACTCTAGACCATGGGAAACAATGTAGTAAAAGACCAAGTCATTATTTTTATGTACTAACATCCACCTACGGTGGGAGATCACCTACAAAGAACAAACATATTCAACATAAAAGTCAGATACAAATATAAGAAGCTAAATCATAAACAGTTGCATGGCATGTATGGTGGACATTTAGCTATAACAGGAATACATGGAGTGCATGTGTACAGTAGCTTACACAACCATCCTATTCCCTGAACTCCTAGGGTGGTTAATATATGATACATTTTTATGCTGGCCTTTTTATTTATTTATCATCCTATTCCCTGAACTCCTAGGGTGGTTAATATATAATACATTTTTATTTTGACCTTTTTATTTATTTATTTATTTTTTACAACAGTCTCCCATGCAGTAACTTCTTCTTCTTATTCTCCTCCCTTGTCATCATTCGTTATGGTACCTCCTCCTCCCATTCATGCAGTTCAGTTCACCAATTTGTTTTTCAGTGGTTGCAACATGTTAGCCAAAGAAACTTAGCTATTCAAAGGATGGACAGTTGTTTACTACTGAATAGCCGAAAACCTAAATTCTGCATAGCAAATTCTCAATTCATAATTTACAGATATAATTCTAAATACAAAATTTAACAGATACCATTTACAGAAAAAGAATTTTGATCACATAATTTTGCAAATTGAAATATAAGCAGAAAATTGTACAGATGAAATTCTAAATGCATAGTTTTACAGATGGAGTACAAAATTCAGAATTCTAAAGGTACATTTTACATGCATAATTGTAAATGTGCAATCCAAATGAATAATTCTACAGTTAGAATTTTAAACAAAGAACTCTAAATAAAGGAAGTTTATAAAAATCAAAATGCTGCATGTAAATATGCACAGCTAGAATACAAAAGAAAGGATTATAAAACAAAAATGTCCTACAGCTTGAATTCTAAACTCAAAATTATACAAATAAATGTCTACAAATACAGTTCCACAGATAAAATTGTATACTCTGAATTCTGGGTACAGAACTCAACAGACAAAAGTCTAAACACAGAACTCTAAAAATGAAATTCTAAACAGAATTCTAAAAACTTCGTTGCCAGAAATCTATAGGTATGATTATAAACAAAGGATTGTACAGATAGAATTGTAAAAATACCTTTCCAAGCAGAGCTGTTTCAAACTGTAAGCAAAGAATTCTAAACATAATTCTACAGGTAGAATTATAATCATGGTATTCTACAAGAATCATGAGCACAGAAGTCTACATATAGAATTCTCAGCACACAATTCTTCAGATAGAATTCTACAGACAAATCAAAATACACAGTTCTGCAGACTGATTTGCAAATACAGAATTCTAGGAACAGAGTTCTAAATACAACATACTTCAGATAAAAATCTATGTGCAGAATTGCAAAGTCAATATTTTAAACATAATTTGGCAGATGGAACTCTGGACACATATTTCAGTAAACAGAATTCATCAATAAACATACAAAAAAGACTTTGGACAAGCTAAAGATTTTACTGCTCAATGCTAGGAGTCTTAAGAAGAAATTGCACCCCCTAGAAGGTGTCCTTACCCCAGAAAATGCTGACATCTGTGCAGTTACAGAAATATGGTCTAAGGCCATGGAAAGCACTCCATCAGTGCATGGCTATAACGCCTATCGCCATCCACTGAATGTGAAAGGCAGAGGTTTATCTATCTACTTAAAGGATAACCTCACTCCAAGGCTGGTCAGACAGTATGACATGCTTGAGGTACTGCATGTCAACTAACTATGGGAAAAATTAATTACCATATTTTTACTAGCTACAGGTCCCCCATCCATGAACCAGGAAACCTACATATCATACTTAGAGTTACTTGAATTACTCGCCATCTAACCCAATACCCTAATCATGGGTGATTTTAACTACCCTTCCATTAACTATGAGGCATACATGACCACTAACACACAGGCCCAAAGATTTCTTGACTTTGTGAATACCCCGGAGCAGCTGGTTTGTCCTCCCACCAGGGGAACATATATCCTAAATCTGGTACTCAAAAATGTGGGAGTGTTCCACCCACCATGTGTGATGTCCTGCTGGTAAGATCAGATTACAAAGCAGTCTCCCTAGAAATTAAGGTAAAATTAGACTTCCCCACTGAACCCCCAAAACTTTACAAAGTTTTCTAAGGCAAACTACCTCCTATTAAGTAACAATTTAGCTAGATTCCAAGCTCTCCCAAATCCAGAAAACACAGAAGCCTATACAGAGGAATACATAAAAGCCCTATATGGCCACATAAATTACTGCACAGAAATGGCAGTGCCAAACCAAAATAAGTCCAGGTCAAACTGCAAAAACAAGCCACCTTGGTGAATCACTGGTCATAATAGGTTGTACAACAAATAAAAACAAATCATGTTGAGAAGTAAAAGAGAATGTACATAACAGAGCAATAAGTCCCTTGTTAGTATAAACAAGCAATTCAAAGAATTAGTCAAGTCTCTGAAAACAGATTTTGAGGTAGAAATAGCCTCCAAAGCTAAGGATAACTATAAGGCATTTTCAGTTATGTCCGCAATCTTAAGGGTAACACCCAACAATGTGCAGAATTAGTTATAGATAGCATGTCCTATACTCAGTCAGAAGATATAGCAAGTCTGCTGGCTAATAACCCAGTAAATACCCTCCACCATTCCTCTGCCAATTATCACCAATGAACGGGTAGCCACAGTGCTCTCTAAGCAGCATCAGTGGGGCCCAATGATATACCAGGTTGCCTCTTAAATAGCTTAAATCAGGACCTTTCAGGCCTAATACAATCTCTTTTTAACTACAACCTCTGGAGTGGTTTTGTTCCACTAGAGTGGAGAACAGCTACAGTCATCCCTGTGTATAAGGCAGGGTAGTTAGCTGAGCCAGGAAATTACAGACCGGTAAGCTTGGCTAGTTTTGTTTGTAAGGTCAAGGGAAGAATAATCATAGACCTGCTAAATAAATATATAGGAATCTTCCAAACACTGGATCCACCCCAATTTAGCTTTGTCAAGGGCAGATCATGCCTACTAAATCTGGTGGACTTCTTTAAGGAAGTCACTAAGGCCATGGATAAGGGTAAAACAGTGCATACCACCTACCTCAACCTGGCCAAGGCATTTGACACAATTCCCCACTCGGGTATTATAAGTAAATTCACAAAATTGGACATAAATCCCTACATCACCCGATGGATAGCCAATTGGCTGAAGGACAGGACACGTGTGGTTAAAGTGGTTGATTTAAATTCCAGCAAGAGGCCAATTACTAGTGGTATGCCACAGGGCTCAGTGCTTGGACCTCTCTTGTTCAGAATGCACTTCTTGGACTCCAAGGCAAAGTGGAAGGCCTCTGGATGACAAAGTCTGTAGATGACTGAAAGCTGAAGGGAGTCATTGAATCCCCCAGCAATGTAGATTTCCTTCAGGAAGGTCTAAATCAAGCAATTGATTAGTGCCAGAACCACATCCTGAAACGAAAAGTGAAGAAATGCATTATTGTGCCTTTGGGAAATCAAATGCCCTTGTTATCTACAACATTAACAACACAACACTGAGAGTAGACTCAGAGGTCAAGGATCTAGGTACTCATGTAGACAGTAGCCTGAACTTTGACCATCACATGTCTGCAGTGATGAGGAAGTCATTCTATGTGGGACAATTTATAAGCAAAGGTATGGTATCCAGAACCAGGGAGATTATAATCCCACTGCACACATCCCTCATTAGACCAATAACTGAGTACAATGTAACATTTGGAATGTGGTTAACTAGGTGCTTACAACTGTTGGAGGGACCTCAGACATTTACCACTAAGAAAATACAGGGTGTTAACATGTCCTATGTGGGTGGACTGAAAGCCATTTCCCTTTACTCAGTTTCCTATCAACAATTAAGGGGTGACCTATGGCAGACTTACAAAGCACTCACAAATCCAGCCTTGATGGAGCTGCTAGATATCCACAAGGCAAACAGTATGAGGGTTGCCCATTCTTGGGATCTAAACTTAGTCCATGAATTAAATAGAACATGCTGGAGAGATATGTATGTGTCCCAGAGATTGCCTCTTCTTTGGAATAGGCTTCCTGTTCACATTAAGCAGAGTCCTTCCCTGGCCCTCTTCAAGACCAATCTGGATTGATGGATGGGGAATTGAAATTTCACATCTGGGGTGGTGCCTGTGTCCCTTATGGGTGGCAATATATCTAAAATCTGTAAAACCCTCAAGGCACAGGTGCAAATCCATGCCATCCTCCTTTTCCTAAGGGCCATTTACTGGTAACCTAGTAATCTATAAACCTACAAACCTAATCAGAATTCTAAATACAGATGTCTACAAATAGAATTCTCACCACAGAAAGAAAAAAGATACAATTCTAATGAGAGCAATCTAAACACCAAATTGTACAGACAGAATTCTAAATGCACAGTTTGATACCTAGAGCCTGATTCCAAAAGACCACTTACACTGAGAGCAGGTCTTTTGGAATCTGGCCCCTTGTGTGCAAGTGTTTATAGGCAGGCCTTACACTGAGAGCAGGCTGAGACCAGGCTGAAAGCAGATCTTTTGGCATTCAGACCCTTGTGTATAATGGTTTATAGACAGGCCTTACAATGAGAGCAAGTCTTTTGGAATCAGGACACACTGAGAGCAAGTAATTTGGAATCAGGGCACACCGAGAGCACGTTTTTTTGAATCAGGGCATGTTACACTGAGAATAGCTCTTTTGGAATCTGGCCCATAGAATTCCATAGTATATTTCTAAAGAATTATTTGTATCTAATTTATTTGGCTCCATTCTTATTTGGATGAATTCTTATTTAGCTGCAAGTGCTGTGAAACTACTGCTAGGGTGTGACTGCATTGGATTTTGGTTAGATTTCACCATTTAAGTTTTGGATACTTCCATTATTTTTTATTTATTTATTTTTAATTTTTGTCCTTGTTCTTGTCATATATATATTTATTTTGTTTTACGTTAAAACTTTTTCTGTTGTAGTTTTAAAAGTTCTAGGCTATGGTCAGTTAGAAAAAAATAATTTTCCATACACTGACTAAAA
Organism: Protopterus annectens; assembly: GCF_019279795.1. Classification (NCBI taxonomy): domain Eukaryota; kingdom Metazoa; phylum Chordata; order Ceratodontiformes; family Protopteridae; genus Protopterus; species Protopterus annectens. Next base: position 517,320,759 of record NC_056729.1, read on the forward strand.
CAGAATTAAGTCTAGCTAATTAGTGGAAGCAGATAAAAAAAAATCTTATTCAGCTGCATTCCTTTTAGCTAATTCTTATTTAGCTGCGAGTGATGTGACTGGTTTAGATACTTACATTTTTTTTGTTCTTATTATATTACAATTTGTTTTATTTTAATTTGTTTTTACCTTAACGTTTTTCTTCTTGTAATGGGTTCATACCCCCACAGTTCCTGCTGTGCTTTTAAACTTGGTGGCTTTTGAGATGCTTGCCCTTACTGTAAATCTGAGTTTCAAAGCTCCCCCAATCTCATTTGTTCTCATCTGCTCATTCCACAAGGCAATGAAAGATCTAACTGGGAAGGCCCACTCCTTAGAATCTTTGTTTCATATCATCCCACCAACTTAGTGCATACTGCAGTATTCATGGTGCTAATCTTTTTTCCACCTTACTTTTAAAAATCTGTAACATCTAAGACTAGACTGTTAATCACTGGAGAGACTATGGACTGCTTCTCAGGAATCAGTTTGGGAATGGTTCTTCTGTTTTGCTTCTGGTGAGAGAAGGAACAGAAGGACATTCTTTCCTAGTCTTCCTACAGATTACCAATCACTGGAAAGCCTGAAAACTTCTTAGGAGCCAGGTTGGGATTAATGCCACTACTTTGCTTCTGGTGGAAGAAGAAGCACAGGGACATTGATTCTTGTTGGTCTCTGACTGGGCAGTATGTTTGGGATTTCACCGAGTGGTCTGGTTGCAGTTTTGATGAGAAACTCTTCAGATTCTTTGTGTAACTTGGCTGTCTGTTGCATCTAGTTACTGTAGGTTCTATCCAGGGTAGCTACAAATAAAAAAAGACTAAAGCAAGTGTACTGCACATACCAGCATCAGGGTTAACACTACTTCTCAGGAAGCAGCCTGGAATTAATGCTAATCCTTTGCTTCTGATGATTCCTAGCTGTATGCTTCTTTGTTGAGACCAGCACTGTCTCTTCTAACAGACAGACAGCACCTCCAATAATTAACTGCAGACCTCATAGGAGCTAATCCCCCTTCAGCCAACACTAGTAAGTGCCTGGATCCATGGCATGCAATTTTTAACTGTTTCTCTAGCCAGCTTGGTTTAAAGGTTTAAATGGGCATCCTGAGACAATTGTCTCATGTTTACTAACAGACACCTACTAGTTAAACAAATTGACACAATGTGTGTAAGAGATGTACACTGCTTCGTCTACTTTCAACTTTATATGTAATCAAATTTGTAACTCTCAAAGACTGACCATTTGTTATATTTGATTTAAATAATTGGGATGCATACTAGAACATTGTCATAAAGAATAGCTAACCATAGCATAACATTTACTTTTATTTCTAAAAATTCCCTTATTGTAGTCTTTATAAATAGTCAAATCTAGAAAAAATATTATATTTGACTTAACTCCTGCAAGTTAATATAATTGTATTGCATATAAGAAAGATATAAATAAAATGACAATGACATTTCACTTTCTAGAAGATTTAATTTTTATGCAACATTTCACTTTTCCAATAAGACATTAGTAAATTAGAAAAATTTGAGGGCATGGTGGTACCCATGGCAACTTCCCTTAATTGCTGATGATATTCTTGACTATAATCAAAAAGGTTATACATATTTTTTTCAAAACTACTTCCATACATTCTGACAAAAAGAAAGTAATAAATTGGTCACCCATTCTGCTCCCGCATAATGTAGCATTATGGTGTACAGCGACCCTATGTCAGGTGTTACCAATATGTCCTGTGCTGTAATGGAGATTATACTTTAACTTGGTTACTAAGTAAAATGACTTTCTAATGTATGATTTTTGTTTATGTACTAACTCCAACAAAACCCTATATACAAATTTAAGCATGGGTTCTAATTTTGATATTTGTGTTGATAACTGTTAGAATCATGAGTAATGTTTATGTATCCTTATGTGTCTTAGGTATTCCAAAAATAATACCTATTCGTGGTTGCTCAAATAAAAAAAAACATATTATACCGGTAAAAATGTCAGCAAAGAATTTATATCTCTATATCCTTTCAAAATACTTGCCTTTGTAACTACCTTATACAAATCTTTATCTTCCAATAAAACTTTCATTTTCTTCACATGAACAACAGTATCCAAAATAACAGTTGAATCTCCTTCATCTGCAGGAATAACCTTAATTGTGAATCTGTACTCAAATTAAATAATGATTTCTTTTCATTTTCAAGCAGACTGCCAAACATTTTTGGTTTTAACATGATGTTAATATCCTTATTATACATTTTCCCCAAAGTGTTTTTTTTCTGGAAACCATACTGTTTGTGAGTAGATAGTTTATTGACAATCAGAACTTCAAACCTAAAAGATTGTGTACCCTGTTATTGTAAGTAGACTAAGAAAAGAATAAAAGGGTAAGGTTTGCATTTTTTTCCACATTCTTCCTCTTTTTTGAGTTTGTTTGATCTCAGAGCTGATACCTTTTTGCAGCCTTGGGAGTGTCATTGTTTTGACTAATGACCCAAGGTTTTTGATGATTTGGGTTTGAATAACTGTGTGTTGAGTAAATGAGACATATTTATTTATAGTGGACTCAGTTTTAAAGACGGAATTCTAAACATAATTTTCCAATGGAACAATCTAAAAAGAGAATTACAGAGGTAGAATTAAACATAGAACTCCACAGATAGATTTCTAGTGGCAGAATAATTCTGAACAAGGAATTCCACAGATAAAAACATTCCCCCGGATTCATGAAGCTCGGCGCAAGGACAGCATTAGGCTTGCGCAGACTGTGCGGCATAGAGATGGCACAGTAGCACCATATGCATATTAATGAAGGCATGCTGCTGCCACATCCACGTGCATAGGAAACATGCGCGAGTGCATGGGGCGTGTCGAAGCACAGCATGGAGGCATGGACATGTCGGCTGTTTACGTGCAACCTAAAATGCTGAATATTACAGCCTGCCTCCAATAGTAATCACATCTGTCAGTGTCCGTGGATACTGAAACATATGCAAAGCATGCAAGACAGTTTTGCGAATGCAAAAATAAGAAGCAAACACAAAATGCACGTAGCTGAATATTGAGTCCCCATCCCTCGAACAAATGACATTTAATTCTATTGTAGTGTTGATAGTTATACCAAGTGGAAGCGAAATGCATTGTGTTAGCGCACTGCCAATAGCTAAGTTTAGCCCAATGGTCAGGGTTACCACCTGTTCCACATTGTGAGGGACAGTCCCCCTCTGGGCAGTTGTGTCCATACCAAAACCATTATAAATGTAAAATATCCTGCGATCGTAGGACATAATTATGTCCCACATCTTATGTAATAGTCACATACAATAGTTATTTCCGTATGTAACATACCTACATGTTACAAAAAATATAATAAGCAAGTAAACGAAACAGAAGAAGCAGCTAAACAGCTACAACAATAAGCTTACATTTAGGCATAAAACAAAAGTACTATCTGTTGTACTGACCGTGGATATGTGTTGGCCTGTAACATCTGATGTGTGTCCTGAATATATCCCATCCTGGTCGTATGAAAAGGTGGCAACCCTACCAATGGTCAGAGCATTCGCCCAAAATCTGCCCATTTGCAGTCCAAGGTGTCCTTGTCAGGATGGGCCAAAGATGAACGGGTATTACCTGGGTCTACCTACCATGTCATGAAAGATAAGTATTTGGGTGTACCTATGTGCATGATGAACAGCATGTGGAAGGTGAAAAATGCTAGGGTAGTCCACACAACCATACAGGTACCAGAGATATGTAGTGTCATGCCATGGGCCATCAACCAGAGAAGGGATGGATGGAGTGTGTGGAA